>NW_020216437.1:992526-992992 GCF_003070985.1 Temnothorax curvispinosus | reverse complement strand
TTATAATTTTTTCGCAGCCGATACCGCGATTACCGAAGAACATCGGGAACTCTGTCAGATGCGGGATCGTTGCGTTCTGCCGAATCCACTCTCTCTGGTTGGAATAATCCACTAAAGCTGCGCATGTCTGCATAATTTCATCGCGAATACAGTTAAAAATTTTTAAGATTATCAGCGGCAGGACTCAAGTACCAAAATTAAAAATGACTAATTGTAATTTCGTTCTTGAGATATAATATTGAAATTTAGTATTATATCTGGAAATGATATTAAAATTTTATGTCATTCTTACCACAAGGTCATCAGGAATCCTGGCTATCGCGCGCTTAATTTGCGTAAGCCAACAATACTCTTTGGGCAAAATGTGCGATATTAATCGTCCATCTTCTGTGATTCCGTGAACAGCATTGGCTTCTAGGATATCGTGGGATTTCGGTAAGAAGGGAAACAACAAGGGAGTCGTCAG
>NW_020216437.1:921610-982526 GCF_003070985.1 Temnothorax curvispinosus | reverse complement strand
ATGTCATTCTTACCACAAGGTCATCAGGAATCCTGGCTATCGCGCGCTTAATTTGCGTAAGCCAACAATACTCTTTGGGCAAAATGTGCGATATTAATCGTCCATCTTCTGTGATTCCGTGAACAGCATTGGCTTCTAGTATATCGTGGGATTTCGGTAAGAAGGGAAACAACAAGGGAGTCGTCAGATAGGCTTCCGGGATCAGCTGGGAAAAAATAAGACACATCATTTTGTTTCTTTTTTCTTTGCTGTCGCATAGACATCCGTTTCTTTTATTCTTATCATACTGCTCGCGATCGTCCCAATCGAATGAGAGTAAAGTTAGATATACATTTTTCAACGCTGATCTTTTTTTGTCCATCTCGTATCACAGGACAATTATATATCGTAAATGCCAATTTATCTACTCAACATATTTTTCGAAAGGATATCGTGTCGTTAATATTTCCGGCATCAAAAACTTGACATTTGGTACTTATTTTGCATAAAACGTTGTAGGTCTGTTGTAGGTCGGTTTGTTCTATCACCTTTAGCTACCGTTGCTTATGATATATTGTATCACACATGTACATTTACGTTCTTCCGATTAATTAAACAGTATTCCTCATTTAAAGTTTATCTGTATCGTCCAACATGCACAGTACATCAACGCCAAGAAAGTTTTTTATTTTTTACGACGTCGCATATTATCGATATCTAGCTCAAAATTACTCCAATTTTCATCCTACGAGGATAACGTCATTTTTCGGTTATGATATTCACGCACACTTCGATCTGACGGCTGTCTAAATATGTTTTGTAAGGCGTGAGATTATGCTCATTCCGTTGCAAGAAGTGGAATATATTTTTTTTTTTCAATTATATATGTGTATTAATATACTTTCATTCACGTAGTCGCACTATTCTGTCGAATATATTCCACGTTTCGGAGCGGAAGTGTGACGTTTTTGCTTTCACTCGCGAGCGATCGCGCGAACAGAATGAGGGAAGTTCTTTTTACGCGACCATACGTAGGGCGTGAGCGCGACGGTGAACGCAACATAAAAGTTTTTCGTTCAATTTTTGGTCCCATCATAGGTACAGGGTATCCGGCACGAATTTATCCCGAATTAACTGGTCGATATAAGACTAGACGCAAGTTATAGATACTATAGCGCATATTAAGAATCTGCCGGCAAATACACTTCGTTAGATTAGACAGTAGAAAAGATTTTTGCGCAAAATTAACACATTTAAATGTATAATAACGAAGCATTTATATAAGAGCATTGACTTAAATGGATGAATTAAATCAATTGGCCAATTAAAATATTTAGTTAAATACCTAATTAACTAAAACTAATTAGCAATATATGTAGAGAAAGAAAAAATTTGTCTAATCAAGTGTTAAGTGGTAATTAATTTTAAATGTGCCAAAAAGAGGAAAAACTGTGAAAAAATGTTCAAATGCAGATTCTCAACACGAACCACCGTGCATGCCCCTTCGCAATTATTTTCCAGAAGCGGAAAAGCGTTTACCTGTCGGCTTCTCAGCCTCCTACGCTCGCAGGCGTACTTCACTTTTATTTGATCGTTTCTCCGCGCGCGGCAATACGTTCTGACCTAAGGAAATCTACTAAATAACTTACTCTCTTCGTCGCGCGTATTCGTTCCTTCTTATTACACACGAGTATAATATTTATATTTATATTTATATTTATATATATAATCACTCGTCGACGTGTATAACACCGACGGCATCTAACAACAGTGATGGAAGGTGCCGATCGAGTAAGGATCGTCTCGGCGTGATTTCTTTTGATTATATCTTCCTTTTGGCATACGAGACGCGGTGTATCGTGCTGCTTTGATTTTCGATAAGGCGAGAGAACTCGACGAGAACTCCCCGACGCGTCCCCGATCCTGTGGAAGGCACAATCTCGACGAACGTTCGCAGTTTGTCGGGACGTTTCGTACGCCAACATCGATCCCCGACATGCTTTCGCCAATCGATGCACTTGCATTCGCTACGCATGACACGCGTGTCCCGCTTTTACTTTCCAAGCGGCGCTGTAGGTTCCGACAAAGGTTTCATCATGGAGACAAATCCAGGGGTTGAAACCGACGCGATTTCGAGCTTAATTTCTGATGTTAGAGATATCAAAGGGGTTGGTGTTTTTATGTCGTCTCTCGCGAATTTCATTATCTCGAATAAACGGAGTAGAAATTACTTCGGCGATTAAATTCAGATACATGAGCGGTTCCAATTTCTGGATGAGTCTCCTATTGGCATATGCAACGTAAAATATGGACAGTTCTTTCGTTACCAAAATTTGCTACACATCAAACTACCAGTGTTACACCTGTAACTTGTTTCTATCGGAAATACAATATATCGCCACTCAACTTTATCGCAAACTGTCACGCGCCGGAAAGCTACGGGAACCACTTTAGCCTAAAAAAAAGACGAGGACAACGTCCTACTGAAATCGATCTGCAGCGGTATTCTGTACCGTACCAACAATACTTGTTTGTTCCATAATTAAAAAATCGCCGTTTACAATCACGAAGTAATAAATTTGACGTGACTCTTCCGTCTTTCAATTAATCTAATATAAAATTCTGTGAATTCTTGCTCCCTAAACGTTGTCTCTTGATATTTCTCGCTATAGTAAAAAATATCGACAAAAGACAGTACGCGATACCGCAGCCGATCCTCGTTTAAATTTCGCTACCTATAGCGCCTACGTGTGGACTGTGCCAGCGCGGCGTCGCCGCCGCCGCCGGTTGTCCGCAGTACGCGCTGCCAATCGACGACGGCGCGCCGACGGCGTCGTCGCCGACGGCAAATGTGGCCTGGTTATTCTCGGTGTCGAAAATCCTGCAGGCGCCAGCTGTGGTGGCCGCGACAACCGCCGCTGCGGCAGCGGTCGCCGCCGTAGCTGCGGTCGCGGCCGTCGCGGCCGCCGCGACCGCAGCCGTCGCCGAGGCGGCATTTTCCACTGCTTCCGACAGGGAATGTTCCCTACTTACTACTTCGCCGTCGTCGCCGCCATCGGCGCCGTCACCGTCATCCGTTGTAACATCGCCGCTACTACCGCTTTCGCCCACCATATTCACGAAGAACTCGGACCTGGAGAACTTGCCGATCTCCGTGGAGCCAAAGGCCTGATGGAAACCCGGGAGCGGCTGCTTCGAGACGGGCTTTTTCTTCAGCTCGAAGCGCTCGCTCGAGTGCCGGGATTCGCGCTCTTTCTCGTGAGAAACCGTGCTTTCCTGCGTCTAAAATCGTCACGTCTTTAAAACTTAGGGTATAGTGAGATGTAATAATCTGATATCCATCTCAGAATGGACCAAGTATTTGTATTTATAAATTCAAATGAGAGCGCGACATGTTTTACCGTGGAGGTTGGCACGAGTTCATCGAGAGGCATCCCAGTATTGTTTGGCAGGTTTGGCTCCCATCTGGTCCCGCCGTTTTCCTCGCGTCGATTCATCGTCGTCGTCGTTGTCGAGTCTATGACGGAATTTACCGCTGATCCCAGTAACCTTGGCATCTGCGTAGATAAAATCCTTATTAATTCACGGCAAATGTCAAATTGACGTAATAAATTTATGATTTTTTTCCGCCATTCTTCATCATTACAGTTTATAGTCTATTCGTGAGACTTTCGTATTCGCAATTTGCTAGGCAATGATGCGACAGTCATATTGAATACCTGATGCTCCGACGGCGGATAAGACGCGCGAATGCTATCAATGTTCAATTTGCTCGGCGCATAACTCATTTGCGACGCGTCTTCCAAGAATGTACAATGCCTAGTAGGTGTACGATCCCGTAAGAAAACTGCATGTCGCGGACCCCGAATCGCCGCGTTGCGAGCCGCACTTGGGACATCTGAAATATTGTACACATTCAAATATCATACAAAACTAAAAATTTTTTTTCTCTTAATCAACACAGATATATTATTTTGTGTCACTTCAGGTCCCTATGTATATAAAAATGATTAGTCATATTAAATAATCAAGTTACTAGCGTTTTAAAATCGCTGCAATGACTAGAATAAAATATTCCATACACATGGAACTTACGTGGTAGCATGCCGTGACAAAATTGGCCCCATGGACCATGTCCATGCGCGTTTGTATTCTGGACATTCGAGTGAAGAACGCCACCCATTTGCGGTGATGGATGAGGCGTTCTCGGAAGTGGATGAGGGCTTACGCTATTCTGCAATCCGAGATATCAAGAGATTTTTGAAGACATTTAATATGTAACTCAATCAAAGAAAAAAATATCTATTCGTATTTTACTACATAAATTACAGAAATGTATTTTACTTCCAACAGAATTAAAAAAAATCTACTTTGTCTATAAAAAATTAGATTGGTAAAAGCTTTTGCGAATTTACATTGAACGAGATTCACAAATCAAAATTAACGTTTTTTAACGCTATTGTTTCTTTGTAGTTATGCCATTGCGCTCTGTATATTACTTGATAAGGGTGCCATTTCTGGCCGTCGACGAAGTCGGCGTATTCCGCCGCGGGTTCTGGTCGGCGGATTTCTCTTTCCGCAGTTGCGATGTCCGGTGAGTAGCCGTTGGAAGAAAACGCCACCGCGGCGCACTCCGCCACCTGATTCCTTTGGTCCTTAGACTTTTCGAGGTCACGTTGTTGTTGCTGCTGCTGATGCTGGTGCATCGTGCCCATCGCTTGCAGCCTCTCGATCGGGTCACCGCACACGTTCCCATACCAATCGCCGATTCGCGGCGAGTGCGCGGATTTCAGACGATGCGCGGCCTGGAACCAGGGCTCGGCCACTTGATGAGGGCTCACGTTTGAACCCATGGGCATCGACGCGCAATCGAAACGATGATGCTGATTTAGGAAGCCGCCGGCCATCGAAACAACGGAATTGCCGCCGCTAATCGCGGCCGTGCGCGCGATCGCGTTTTGCAAGATTGATCGCCGTGACAGCTCGCGAGTCTGCTCGCGCATCGCCTTCCGTAGCCTCGCCTCCTTTGGATTATACACATAATCTGGGTAAAAAAAAACGCGATCGTTATTAATACAGAAATGCAAAATATCATGCTATATCTGAATTTTCGATCGCTATTTTCGAATATTTATAGCACATATTACTATAAGATAGAAACAAATAATATGATAAGCTATCAAGAAGTGGTCCAGCAGCAGTGGTTAAGTATTTATTACGTTAATGTGAGATTATGTAATTTTAACTATAACTAGTAAATAAAATAATGTTTCACAAATGAGTTTCGTAACGTACAAATCTCATTGCATAATGAATTACTTTAAATGATCCAATTGGATACAATATAGCATACTACGGAGATTTCTATTTTTTATTGCGAAAGTTTTAACCGATTGAAAGAAAAATTTTACTTTTTTTTAGCATTAATTTTTCCAACATTTAACCAATAATAAGTTAACTTTCAAATCAAATATACTTGTCGACAGCTCTTCTTCAATTTACGAATAAATTTATTTGTATTTTTTTTAATATTGGAAATTTTAATTTTGGATAGAGCTGTGAAATAAAGAAAAAAAAATATGCGTGCGTGCACGCAATATTGCAAAACTATGCACTATCATTTCAGTGCGACATGCATTTCGTTTTCTACCTGTCGGGTACGTGGGTGGTATCGCCCCGTTGTATCGAGCATTAATGTCGATTGCGTTAGAGATCGGCGCGGCGTCGTAACCGGTATACGCCACGCTACCATTGTCGTAACAGAAGTACTGCTGCTGCTGCTGATAAAAATGACCACCTGCCGCGTAAGCCTCGATGTAATTGCAGCAGTCCATCTCTGCGATTTTGCGCGACGCTGCGTTTGAGGCCTTCACGTATCGATCTAGATCACCCCTGCTTGGCGCGGTACGCTTAGGCTACGTTTCTCCCGTTGCGCGCCGACATCGCGCGCGAGACTCTGATCTATCTCGGTTACAGTATATCACGCAACACAGACCAAACTCTTTGATGGTTGAATTGATAAACGCGAGTACGCACTCCGTCTCTCAAATTGCTTATCTTCTCTCGATGTTCCCGAAAATTGCTACTGATACTTTTCATATTAGCGCGTGAATCGTCAAATTCTTGTCGGATACGATCACAATATTAATTAAAACTTGTATTTCTTTTATTTTGCGTGCCTAAAGTCTCACTAATTGTATGGCACACTCTTGCGATTTCACGGATGTGCATCTTACAAGATTAGATATAAACACCAGTGGCAGGCGCGAATTTTTGCAGATTGACGCTCCTTTTCAAGTCTACGTTCTCGCGAGCCGAAACGCCGAGCGCGAGAGATAAACGAGACGCCGCGATCTTCGTTGAATCGTGCTCTCCCCGTGAAACCCCGATCGATATCTCAATTTCGCGGGTCCACGTCTCGCGGCTCTCGCAAATGTAAACACCGTCCGCGCGCGTCCGCGGACGACGCACCGCGACCGCGCAGTGCAAACCGGCGTCGCTCTCCTCTTCGTACCGAAGGCGCTGAAACTCACGGTCCCTTCGCGCTTTTACCCTTTCGCCGTAAGGTTTACGCTCGAACGTTCACGCCGGGAAAGCCGTGCAACTGCTCCGGGGGATACCGAAGGGAGGCGTTCGATCGATCTCCTGTGTCGGAAAGATCCAGCGCTCGCGGTTCCGTCGACGTCGACCTCCTCCTCGTCGTCGTCGTCGTCGTTATCGTCATCGTTCTCGTTGTTGACATCATCGTCGTCGGGGATGATCGTCGACAAATCGATGCGCGTCACCGACCGATCGTGACCAATTAACATATCATCATCATCTGGTCGCTGTCGATCGCCACGCGTCCGCACGCGGACGCGGCTCGGCGTGTGCGGCGGGCCGCGCCATGCTCGCTGCAGCCGCGGCGAGATCGATGACAGAAGCTGCGTTCCCGCTGCACCTGCTGCACCCCTCGTACGCTCCTCTCACCCCGCCCCCCGAAAACAACCAGCGACCTTTTCCGCGCCTTCGTTGACACCGTTTTCGTCCGGCGTAACGAATTTGGTTGATTTTTTTTTCTATCTTTTATTACGGCAATTTTGCTCGACGGATTCTATCCAGAATCGATATTTGGTCGGACGATTGGACGACGGGGTTGGATCGAAAATTGCCAGGGAAGTTTTCGACGCCTCTCTGTTTAATCGCTCTAAATTGCTCTCGCCTGTTAATTAGTCACTTGACCTAGTCCACGCGACGCGCGTGATCGATCAGTCAGCTCCAGGCGGTTATTTCTCTCTCTTTCTCCCCGTGATACCTCGGATCACATTCCGACTGTTTCCTAAACGATTCTAATCAATTTTGAAGACACATTTCTCGCGTAAACTCCGTTTATCTTCTTTATACATTTAAACTATGCTACTATCACAACGACTTCGCACGCTTGCGTCTATCTTGCCGCGATGAATGAACGACCGCACTCTCGTTTTCCGTTTCAAAACGTTTCGCGCGATTCGTCGTTTATATTAATTGGGAACGCAATAACCCCCTTGTTTCGGCGTGCACAACGACTTATTTACTCGTCTGTTTTCCCACTTTGTTGTGCCACATCGCGCCGCTTACGTTACTCTCACGGACAGAAAGAATGTATGAACGGACGAACGTACGAACAGGCGGGCGGACGCGCGCGCGCGCGTGCCGCAAGCGGGAACGGCGGGCCGCACACGGGGAGACCCGCGTTCTTCCCTCGCGGTGCACTCCAGTCGCACTGATTTCATCCGGCGGCGGTGGCGGTGGTGGTGGTGGCGGCGGCAGCGCCACGAATTTACGTGCGTTTCGTCATCGACGAGCCACGGAGTGGCGCGAAAGGGGGTGGTCGAGCGCGGAGGGCGCATTTCCCCACCCTCTCGAGAGCATCGCGAGGTGTGTCGCGGCGTGTGGGACGCGAGCAGGTGGAGGAGGGAGGTGGCAGTGGCGATTTATCGATAAACGGTCGCTGAGGACCCTGGCTGTCGAAGGATTCCAGAATCATTCTGTGTACGTTTACAGTTGTACTTGTCTATGAAAAGTTCGTGACTATATCACCTACATAATTTTATCGCCAAAGATTTTTATAATTAATGAATAAAAATAATTTATAAATGACATAATAATATTTCTTGTGACGCGAGGAATTGTAATGAAGAGAATGGTCCTAATATCGTAAGCTACGGAATCGCTGTAACATTGCCCTCCGCTTAGGGCTCTTCAGATTCTAAATCCGCCACTGGGAGGAGAAGAGACGAGGGGCGCCGGCAAAATTCTCCTCTTCTCTTCCACTGTCGTTGCCTTCTTCAACGGCTTCAAGCCGGAGCCCTCGTGCAACGCTCCGGCATCGACGCAGTTCCGCATGCGGCGTACAGTGCTTGCCTCGAGAGAGTCGATAATTCGTCTCTCTTTCTCTCTTCCTCCCCGCCCGCCCGCCCACCCCCTCTCTCTCTCTCCCTCTCTCTCTTTCTCTGCCGTATTCGCTTGTCGGATTTGAGGGAGCGTCGTGACGAATGATGTTCTCCAAGAGCGTGGAGGATCGACGCTCGAAGAGCATCGAACGGTCGAAGAGGATTAAACTCAGCCGTCTCGGCCGAGGCGGCTATATCGCATTAGTCGAGCAGGTGCTTCAGCGAATACGTCTTCCGGACGCGTTCAACGTCTGTCTCGTGGAGAACATGCACGACCCGTTACTCCCCCACGTGACCCCCTAATTACTCGCGTCGCGCTTACCCGGCGCGACGAGGCGACCACGATCCATCGACCCCGCTAGTATGACGAGCGTTACCCTTCTCAGCCTCCTTGTCAGCATGAGCAATTACTACAACACGTTAGTGGACGCGACGACATATGTTTCGTTGCGTCCTACGACCGAGAGTTTAATCGCATCGTCGCGCGTCCGCCGATTAAATATTCTCCCATTATTGTCCGCATGATCCGCGCTCACCGTGAACCGTGAATCTATCGCATCGACGAGCGGGGTCCTCCGTCTCTCCCTTTGCGCGCCCGACCCTTTCTCTCTCTCTCTCTTCTTTCTCCCCCTCCCCCTCTCGACCCTCTCTCGCATCGGCTTGTCAGTGGATCGATGACCGGCGATCAGCCCGGTGCACACCGCGACACCATCCTCCTCCGCTCGTACCATCGGCTCGTCGCTGCCGCCTGGATGCAGGGGCCTCGACATTTTGACGGCTTCTCTCGGCGCGACCTACTGCGCGTCACCCTCTTCCCCCCTCTCCTCTTACGCCCACCTTGTCGCCCCTTTCGTCCCTTTCACCCTTCACCGGCCACCCTCGCGGTGGTCACCGCGCGTTGCACGCGCGCAGATGCACGTGAATTCGGTCGTCGCGCCGTCGATGCCCGACGGCGCAGGGCGCGCATCGATGCGGTCTCCGCCGCTTCCCGGTGATCTTAATTGACCACTCGGGACGCCCGCCCCGACTGAAATTGGCATCGATTACATTATCGGCGGACGGTTGAAAACGAGGACGAGAAAATTGCGCCGGTGCTTGTCGTGAGCGAGCGTTTCAAAGCCGAGACACAACGAAACGTGAATCAAAATAGAATGCGGGGATGAAAAAATAAAATTTAACATTATTTTGCGAGGTAACGAAGCGATAGATGCACACACAATGATCGAATAACCGGAGAAAATACAATTAAACATTTTCTTTCGTAATTCGCGTCACATTCAGATATTAAGTACCGATAATTCAAATGCCAAACACCACGTGCGTAATTATCTAATATATCAATGACGATCATAACATTTTTATTATTCGAATTTTTATACTTATCCCTGAGAAATTCAAACTGTGTTATGTAAAAAAAAGAAAACAAATGCTAATTACGATGTGAATAATGAAATGCCCATGTGTAGGCAAAACGCTTGTTAGCATAAAAAGTGAAATTGCTAGAATACCAACGATTCGCCAACTGTATGTTGATGATGAAACGGTAATTTGCGGTTTGTTCGAAGAAGCGAAGGATTTGTCTGAACAGTACCGGCTGCGAGAGACACGGACAAAAATAATACGTATCGATCTAATGGGTTAACTATCTTTACTATCCCTCGAGCGACGCAGCTGTATAATCACTTTCAAAAATTGGCCTACTCTTACAACCCTTTTCTACCGGTGTAAAGAGAAACTTGCAATAAGATATAAACAAAAAGAAAATTGCAAAAGATACAAGTATTTTAACTTTTCCACTCTTCTTGCATGAAATGTTTGATTGGGAAAATTGCAAAACGTGTAACAAATACAATTTTATGTCATCTTGACGAAATATGTTGCTGCCGTAACTTTTATAATGCAAGAAGAGACGAGATGAGTGGATGTAACTGGCGGAAAAGCAGAGGGGCACGCGAAATCGACCGAAAGTCAGAGGGCCAGGCGGCACCGTTCGACGACGAGCACGCCTGTACGCGCTCGCGACGTTCCTCTCGCGCACGAATGCGCGTCGGCAACGCGGGATATACGAAGCATAATCGTTCGCTAGTTCGCTCGCTCGTTCGCTCGGCCTCGGCCCTCGGTGGGTGTAGGCAGTAGGTAGGTAGAGCCGGCGGTCGTGTATCGGGCAGGTTCCTAGAGAGTCGCGTCGCAATCAATACCTCCGGTCTCTCTCGCCGCCGTTCCCACCCGCGCGTTCTCCCCGCGTCACTCACCCGAGAATATTTCTCTCCGCTCGCCACCCTGTACCTCGACCCGCAAAACTCGCATCCTCCCGCGTCCACCCTCTGCCACCCCCGCGAGGATCGTTCACGCTCGTCGTCATCGTCGTCACCGTCGTCGTCGTCATTTGCGACCTACAATCGCGTCCAAGGGACCCGCAGCACCGATTTCTTGCGCCCTCAGTTGACATGAACTTCAATAAAGATCTGACATTTCAGTCGCGATATGTTACATATAAGATAAAAAGATAATCGAAGATTACTTTGCGTCATAATGATATTAATTAGCGACATATAAATAATAATACATAAGTAGTATTCTTTTCTGATAGACATAATGTCATTGCAAATGATATCAATGGGACCAAGCTCACCAAGCGATATGTGCACCTGGATCAAGGACATCACCGAGGGTGAGACGTTAGCGCCGATGCGCGGTGGGTTCTCGCTTTTCGTCGGCTGATAACGCGGACAGACTTATCGGCGGCGATCGATATCTAATCCAACCCGGCTATTTATAGACGGTGGCCCGACACTTTGGGATGTCGTACACGCGTTGTGAAAGTAACAAGATTTTCTAATTTTAGCGACCAGCCGGCTCTCGATAGTCCACGACACCTTCCGGACATTTTTATCAATGTATTTTCTTTCGTCGTTATCTTATTCCCTTGTATTGAAAAGATGCGCTAATCTGTCACGCAGCTGCGCAGCGCGCGTTACGAGCGTTCAAATAAATCAGGAAACTCTAACGATTCGATCAGGTGCATGTAAGTGAGGTCATATTTAAAGAAAAAAATCGCTACAGGACATACCAGGATATTTTCTCTTATGTTCTTTATCCACTTCACGCGCCTGGGCAAAATATTTTTCTTTTTCATCCTTCGACATGTTTTTCCAGAAAACGCCTAGCCTAAAGAAATGTAAAATAAAGGAAAATTACTTTAAGTTTCAAACAATAATTTTCTTTATAAATTTCATCCTTTAAAAGGAGATAGGTATAGATCACATATGGAATAAATATAATAAATATTTATATCTCCATCTTTAGAGTAACTAATCAAGTATTCGTGATTTGTGAGAACACTTCGATCTTTACTAAAATTGTTTCCCTCCCAAAAGTTGATTTTCAAGATTTAAAAAAATTCTTTGTTTAATATGTATTTATCCGGCAGAAACAAATGTTTCTTTTAAAAGAGAGACTAGCCTGACACTGATATCCTTGTTGGATTCCCGAGGATTCTCTGCAGCGAGTTTCCTTCGCCACTGATTGGCAAATAGCATAAAGGCGTTTGCCGGCCTTGGGATCTTGCGTTTAACTCCAGCCGCCACGGCCGTCGCATGTACAAGTCTGTTACCGTCGATGCACAACAACGTCGGAATACCGGTGCTTTTGCGTCTCGGCGATCGATTTGCCTGTGTCCGCTGCTGTTGCTGAGGAAAAATCTTGTCCACCTCACGGTTGCCACACGATTGCTTCGACACACCGGGATCACGCTTTATCGTCATGTTCTCCTTATCGTCATCGTTATCAAAATTCTTCTCTGCGCGAGAATGCTTAGAAGAAATAACATCGAGAAAGCTCATGTTATTATTTATCTTCTTATTCTTTAAATGTTCACTGGAAACGAATGGTTCCATTTTTGTCGGTGATACCACGATAATGACTTTTCCGCTGTCGCGAATACACCTTTCTTCCTCGTAAATTTCATCTTCTTTTTCATCTTTTATTTCATCTTTTATTTCATCTAAATGTATACAAAACATATTATTTAACATGCAACCAAGTCTTAAGTTTTTCATAAATGTATGTTTTAAAAACGTTATTATCTGCTGTTATTATAATAGTCATTTGATTTTATTATTTCTAGATGAGATATATTCTTCAAATTGCTCTTTCTTGATTTTTGAATATAAAATTTTGCCGCATTTCTACTTTGAACTGTTTTAGAATATTTCACACACGCGATATTTCACGCTTTGCATTATTCAATGCGCGTTTAGCTGTGCGCTCCGAGCAATTGTCGCGTCATGAAATGTTTAGGAGCCAAACGCGATTTTATATGCTTACCTTTTACGGCGAAATTCGGGACGTATTCGTGACTCTCCATAGTGATATAAATTCGTCGATTAGATCCGTTACGCCGGGAGACCGGCTGTCGCACCGATTTCGTGTATTGTTATCTGAGTTTAAGAATGCACTTGAGCCAGTGAGCCTCTTGATAATGGCTACGTCGGCACGCAAATAAAAACACACTTCCGTTGTCGTCGGTTGTTGAAAACACGTAACGATGCACCGATCGTCTTATTTCTTATTCCCGATCTCTGTCGCGATGCGATCAACGATGCTGAAGGGAATAAAAGACACTCGCTGCAGATAAATGTCACTTTTCAAAAAATATTTGCATTATTCTCCGTACCATCGTTTTTCGACATGGTTTCTCAAGCTTCGAAGAGTGATCTGAATATAAATGCGTTACGCGAAAAATGCATGTGCACCCAACGCGGAATAAATTATTATAAAATTTTGTCATTGGGATCGAATTGTGACAACACGGAAATCAAGGAAGCGTAAGCATAATCCTTTTGATAAAAATTTGCAAAAGTAGGGATCTCTATAATTAATTCAGTAAGATAACATCACATTCCACTTCTTATCATCTTATTTATTAACATTTTTATAAAATATAATATCTTTGTAATATTAAATGACATTTCGTGAAAGATTTCTCAACGCTTTTATAATATTATATATTAATCATATGGTTCACGTAAGAAATATGGTAGTAAAGAAAGGAGAGATGTATCGCACGGACGAAATAGCGCGGTTATTTCTTCCAGATACCGACGATGCGTCACACGATACAATCCCGCGCGGCAAAAGAACGGAGGTGCTGAGGCGATTTTCGCCTTAGCAGCTGAAGCGTACGACGTGCTTTCAGATCCTCTTAGAAGGGCCGTGTATGATCAATACGGTGAAGAGGGTCTTAAAAATGGTGTGCCGAGACCAGAAGAATTCGTGAAACCTTACGTCTATCATGGCGATCCGATGCAAACCTTTAGGTAGAACCAAGAGCCATTGAGCTCTCACCGTTCTAAATAAATCGCGAATTCATGTATAATTCTGATTTTAATATTTGACTTCGCAATCACACAATGTGACATATATTTAAAGCAATTACTTTTCCTCAGAATAGATGTTATTTATGTTTTGAAACAAGTATTTATTATATGTATATTTGCTACATTGTATATTTAAAATTAAGTCACAATTGTTGAGTCTTTAGAAAAACTGTTGGTATTCTAAGAGTTAATGTCCATCGCGAATTTCATCATTAGAGAATTCTTCGCGACTGAAAATCCGTACGACGATCTTCTAAATATTCTAACAGAGCCTCAACCTCTACTTGAATTTCCTGAGGGTCGGGGTATAAAACGGAAGGAGGAACCCTTAATTAAAACCCTGTTTCTAACTCTCTCGGAAGTGAGAACTGATCTATATTTATAAATTTTTTTTCTTTTACTCCTGCAGCTCTCAACTCTGTCACATAAATTAATATGTGTATATATTTTCTTTTGTATAATATTTTATATTAAAATTATTAAAAAATTGCATATTATTTGCAGAGACTGGTTCTTCTTTTTTGTATTATTTTATTACCAACGTTATTAAATTTTGATTTCAAAATTTTATATAAAATAATGAAAATCAAATGTGGATTACACACACAACGTATGCTTTAACAACTTTAACGTACAAAAGCGTTGCAAGAAACGGAAAACGAGGGTAATCTAGTATTTCAAACAGCTGGAAACATTTTGTTGTAGGTATTTTTCGGCGGGATAAAGAAAATGAAGATCCAGAAGTTGGTTTTAGTCGGTGATGATAAGTCGACGACGTTGTCGACGGAAAAGATCTTGACGATACCTATTAAGCCGGGAATCCCAGCAGGTACCAGAATAGTATTTCCAGAGGAGGGTGATCAAGGCCCTACGAAGATACCCGGTAAGTCCTTCCATTGCCTTCTTGATCTTCCTCGAGCTTAGCTCACGGTCGTAACCACATTTGAGTATTACTATATAATTGCGATAATAAAACAGATAGACTTTTTTTTTGTGATTCTCTTTCATAGCTCCGCACTTTTAATCGAAATCTAGTTTTACAGTTATACTACATATATAGTAAAAGCAAACGACTTTCCACATTTTAGAACTATATAATGTTACCCTCACAATTTAAATTAAAAGTTTGACTCTTATTCTGAATTTTATCCCTCCATAATTGACGAAAATATAATCGGTCATATTTTCCATATAACGTTCTTTCTTACAAGAAATTAATAAGGTAATGAAAAATAATATTAACTCGCAATGAGATAGATTCGCGTAATTGATGAGACGATCAATTTACGACCGTCGTCACGTGACAATGCGGGTTGCGTAGAATAAGGGTTAAAGATTAATTGTAACAAGGTGGGGTGATATCTTCACTAAGTCCACGACACTGTCAGCGTAGCGGATGTTATCTTCGTCACGGAGGATCGGTCTCACGAAACGTTCCGGCGAGAGGGCTCGGACTTGCACACGACGGTCGATATCTTTCTAAGGGAGGCGCTGACCGGAACGGTGATCACGCTCAACACCGTCGACGACAGAACTCTTCGGATTCCAATAACATCAATCGTCGCGTACGAAAAGCCATTATAAAATTGCGTCATGTTTTTCGTTCCTTTCTTTGTCTCTCGATATTGCGCTTTGCTCTACTATCTCTACAGATATATCTTTTAGATAGGATCGTCCCAAACTCACAAAGGATCTCAAACAGTAATTTCGTATAAAATATGACATAATTATATTATTCACAGATTTTATCAATATTTATTTTAATACTTAATTTATTTTAGTTTAATAGATTAAATTTATTATTAATTTATTTTAATTTAATAAATGTATTTCAATATTTAATTTATTTTAATATTCAATGTCGATTCTTTGTCTTTTTTTTCCGGAACTAAAATTATGTAACTGAATTACGAACGTTATTTAAATTTTCGCTGATTTTTTACATCTTACAGACCAGATTACATGAAACGTGTGCCAGGTGAGGGAATGCCACTTCCTACAAATCCAAAGCAAAAAGGCGATCTAATATTGAGGTTCAACATCGAGTTTCCAGTTTATTTGCCATTGTCCAGTAAGAATCATATTAAGAAAGCTTTTGAAGTATCTCGTACAAACATCGAGAATGCCGAATACGTTCATCGGCTCATATTGGCCAACAAAATGCGTAGAAATGTCGACGACAACGTTCCACTTCGATATGGCGCGAACGATGAAGCTGATCGATTGAAATTCATATGTGAAACGTGATTTCGCAAATATCTGTATGTTATTTCATATGCATGTTTACGTGATATCACTCGTCATACATTTCTCAACGTTGTGAACTCTGTGAGAAATTATATAAGAATGAAAGTTGCTGATGAAAGCTATTGCTTCTGGTGCACAACTGATTATTTCATCGCAATGAGTGTAACTAGTATGATAATTAAATTATTGTTTCAAGACTTGCATGCACAATCATTTGCTACGAGAGCATTTGTCTGAAAAAATAATACACAATTCGAAAAAATAATGAGCTATATTTTGTATGTATACATTTAATTTGTATTATATTAGGCTGATTGGCTCGATATTTATTCTAAAAATATCAGTGCCAGATTTATTAAAGAACGATTTTCCTTCTAACATCATAGACTAAAATAGCTGATGCTGGTATCGTTGACCTTTGTAAATGCCTGACGCGAGTACACCGATATCAGCGGACCTATTGTGACTTCAAAGAGACCGCTCACTTTAACGCGATATAACGGGTGTCTCCATCTTGTGGGACCTATTGATGATTCAACAAGAGTCATCGGTCGGTAGTCCATGACTCCTCTCGTTAGATTTACAATTCTTCTAAGGAAAATCTGTATGCGTGGAAAGAAAAAAAAATATCATGTGACAGATATTGGAAAAATCCCATTCGAAACAACATGATTGATAAGACCGGTTTAAAAGGCGCTTGGTAGGAGGTCGTTCCACCAAGTTGCAGCCGAAAGGCGGCCTCGACCGTGCCATCCGCCAGCGACGCTGAGCTATTATCTCGGGCAATCATATGACTCCTCCGCACGTGACTTTATTTACAGTAAGAGACTTATACCCGCGCGAACGCCGCGAACATGTATGGTGCAGTTCCGCGTGACATGATAGACGCAGGTC
The DNA here is from genome assembly GCF_003070985.1 of Temnothorax curvispinosus. Lineage (NCBI taxonomy): Eukaryota > Metazoa > Arthropoda > Insecta > Hymenoptera > Formicidae > Temnothorax > Temnothorax curvispinosus. The sequence goes on along the minus strand of NW_020216437.1, from coordinate 965,614 downwards.
TGATCCGCGAGACGATGCGATAACTATAGACTGCGGGCCGTGGCTTTATGATGCCGTTGCTCGATAAGCTGCTACCTGCGAGGAAGAGCAGTCCGTGCGAGAGTGCTGAGAGCCTAGTGTCCAGTGCGCGAACAACTGAGAATGATAGGTGAGCAAGAGAGATCGCGCGCTGCTCCATTTCGCAGCGCGTTTTCGCTCCGTATCGCCGACGCTCGTGGAATATCTTCGGAGCGGCTCGCGTAGCATCCATCATCATCGCGCTATTACATATCATATATGCCTTGCGAATTATTACATATCGTGTTAAATCTTTTCTCAATCGTATTGCCATTCTGTATTAGCGCCGGAGATAAAGGCAGAATTTCGCGCTTTGAGAAGGAAGCGGAGCGAAATATATTTCTCTCTGGTATCGCCCAGGCGGCGAAATAAAAATCGTAATGGCGTTGTATTATCAGACAGCTGATTAGGTGTCTGGAATTTTATAATAAAGACTGACGCTTATGCCGTTTCCCTAACCTGCTTCATTGCAATTACTTGGCTCTATTCTTGCATCTGCGGCTGTTTTACCAACGCAACGTCGAAGAGAACGCGCGTCGCGCCGACGAAGCGCTTCGTAGCTTCTCCATTCGAAGGAGATATTTGAGAGAAATTCATGAAATTCTTTATCAAACTTTTCTATACAGGCCGACTTAATTTTTATATCTAATACAGGCTTATTTAATTGTATTATTACACACTGACTTACTCCAGCTTTCATTGTTAAATTATTGCATTTTTTTTCTTTATTTTTTTAATTTTAATTTAACATAGACAAAAACTGCATTACAGGCCGCTATTTCAGATTTTTTACATTTCGACATTATTTTCGTACTTAGCAATTCTAAAATCCCGTAACACGCAATTTTATTAACATGTGGATATATTTTATTCTTTGCATTCGCCTCTTTAAAATTTATATTTTGATCCAGTTTTAGCATTCAACAACCGCAAAACCTTCTAAAAATAATTGTGTTAACTAAATGTTCTTATTTCTCTTAAAAAAGTCGGATGTAAAGGAGTTAAATTTGTAAATTTATTATTTTTATAATTTATTTTGAACATCTTGCATGCAAAAAAGAGTTAATCCAAATAAAACGGCCTTTATACCGTAAAATTATTGTAGGGACTCCGTTTTGCAAGTTGGAGCGGAGCAAGTGCGGATTTTGCTATTTCGAGAATGCGAATGGCGCGGTAGGAAACTTCTCTTCGACTCGATGACAGTGCAGAAACATCGAAGTAAAAGCGAAACCGTGTGCACTACGGTAAACAACAATGCGGAGAGAAAATGCGAAACGCCTTTTAACCTAGGGACTGCTCGCGATTTCGAGGTAATCATCGAGTTTCGAGCATACTAGTATAATTACCAGACACAGACAGAGTTATAAACGCAAACTTAATCAAATAATATTTAAAACAATAATAACAATAATGTTTTAGAAAAATAATATTTTAAATTTTGAAATTTTCTATTTTATTACGATCTATTTTATTACGATTTGCCTATATATTTCTTTTATAATGTACAGGCAAATTATTTATTTTTTATTTATTTTCATTTTTTTGTAGTAGTTATCTCTTTTATCTCTATGTGTAAAATTATAGTATCTTTGATTACATGGCATATGTAATAAAGCTTTTGTCGAAATTACTTATTTAAATTTCTATCTACAAATATTAAATATCATTAACGAAATGTAGCATCTAAAATTTTCAGCGAGACAAGACCGTTGAAGATGACGTGAGCCTTCTGAGCGAAATGGTGTTCGGCACCGTGGCAATGACATACAGAGGATCGTCATTTAAGGTAAATTGATTTTAAAATAATGGTTTTTAAAATTTTTTTTGCAAAAATACATAGAGATTTTAATCATTGATTTTCCTCTTCAATTTAAAGGTTCACTCGATGAATTCTCCACCGTGCATCATGTGCACGAAAATCTTTCCTGCGACGGAACATGGCACGTGTAAAACGAGGTAAACTGTTTTCGATGTATTTCTTCAAAGATCTTTTCTATTATAGATCAATTTAATTGATTGTTTTATTATCGCAGTGAAAAAGTCTCAGATGAAGGACTTGGACGGTCGATGCACGTGGATTCTACTTCTAGCAATACTAGTATGCGATCATTTCGTAAGTATATATCGACAATATTATTTCAGTAAAAATTAATTCTTCTTTTTAATAAATAACTTCTTTAACAGCTTCTCGTTAAATACACTTTATAAGGAAAACGGAACTTTTCATGAAAAGAAGCGAGTTTACATTTATTCTGAATTTATTTTCTTTTTCACAATCCATTTTTTTCTAGACGACACAATAATTAATCAAATATGACAAATGCTTAAAAAAGTTGTCGAAGGTAGCCAGAATAAATCCTGATTAGGTCTCCATTGCAGTGTCTCGGCCGAGCTCCGGCAATCTGTCGAGTAACGATTCGCACGTAGGCCCGCGAAAAAGTTCGACGTGCTCGAGTACCGGGAGCGGCTGGGACATAGACATAGCTCCGCCGACGAGCAGTAAGTTCATGTCAACGATTAGAGCGATTTATTGTCGGAAGTGCATCGTAGCTCACGCGATGCTGATCCAGGTTCGCAATCGTTGGAGAGTAACGGATCGTCCGGGATCGGCAGTCTCACCAGCTTGCGCAGAAGATGGTGGAGGGTGGTCTCGACTTCCCTCGGACGATTGGATTCCGACGATGCCTTCGGGATGCAGCACTGGAACGAGAACGGAAGTGACGGGCGTGACGGACACGCGAAGCGACACAAAACCAGGCTGGGTTTGACGATGTTAGTGCGATTGGTTCAGGGCCATGAAAGGTATAGAATTATCTTACGCGTTTTTTGATTGAAATAAAAAAAGCATCTAAATATAAGCATAGTGATTTTAAATATAAACTTTGCCGATTTATGTCTAAAGAAATAAAAGCTAATTTTTTCTAAGCGAGAAAGAAAAAATAAAAAATAAAGTAACATTTAACGCACGTCCGCGCCTTAGGCTCGTATTCGCTCCGAATTGAAATTACAGTTGTCTATTAACGAGATAAATTGATTTTGTTTATTTAATCCGTCAGATTTTTAGACCTTTTTAAAAAATATAAATATATGTAGGTACTTTAGACTATAAAAAATTAATAATTTTAAGAAGGAAAATATGTATAATTTACAGCCAGATAAAGACGAGGCTTTTAGAACATATGGCTCTCCTAGAAGGGATGCTGGATCGTTTGAGATATTTTTGCATTGAAATGAGCAATATCAACGGTTCCAACTGCAACAGGATGCAGTTGACTGACAGAATGTGCTGGGCGACGTCACGATTTGTCATTTCGTTGTTGCATATACTTCTTGATGTCGACGTTAACACGCGCACGCCTCTACTGTGGCACGACGTTCTGCTTAACTCCGTGACGGTGAATGAGACGACGAATACCTTGCATCGCAGTTTGCAACAGATGTGTCAATTATTCGACGAGATCGATACGAAATCTACAAATTTGTGAGTGTAGGAGCGTAGATCAGATCGGATTGAATAAACGTCCCGATATTTATTTCACCGTCTTTCAGTTTCCTAAGCACCGTGGTAACTGCTGTATTAACGTATCACCTCGGCTGGGTGTACACCGTGCTGTCACCGCATGATCGGCAGATGGTGAGTTTAAATAATTGTAGCAGATACGGATTTTGGAACTAGATACAGAAATTATACGGTGTCTGATTGAACTGTCCATGATCAGTAGAATAAAATTAACAGAATCTTTCAAAAATTTATTAGCAACACATGAAGCATATTAAAAAAGAAAAACCTAATTAAATAATTAATTAAGTTATAAAGTTTTGATATATATAATAAAGTTGATTAAATTATGTCGATATTTTGTCAAATATTAGTTACTAATTCTATGTGAGACTTTACTAAAATCTTAGTGATAATTTATTTCTATTTTCAGATCGAGAAGCTGGGTAGCTGGTATTCTTGCAATCCACTGTGGGCACAACTTGGTGACCTGTATGGCGCGCTAGGCAACCCCGTGAAAGTGTCGCATACCGTAATTGCGGGCGATCCTCGAAAAAGCGATTTGATCAATTCCGTCCTGTCGTTTTTGTCTTACTTCATCCGCAGTGGGATAATACGGAAAAGTCAGGAATACCGTTGCACATCACAGCAAGACGTGCAGATGGCGACGAACATGCTGGAGCAGGCTCGCAGCAAACGACCGTATCTGTTCGGTAACAGGAGACCGACGTGCGCGTTCAACGATCGAGACACCTCGATTCGTAGACGCGAATCGCTCGTCTTACCGTCGCGCAAGTCGGCACAATCGCCTGAAACCGGAACCGGCGATGTTAACGTACAATGCACTCCACGATATCCGGCAGAACGGCCGAGGATCTCGCGATCCGTCAGTCCCCTGAAGCGTAGCGGCACCATGAAATCCGGCCTTGACACGCTTATGACGAAATCGACCGAACCACCGGTAGATCTCAAGTTTTCAACGAAAGAATTTCCATCGCGCGAAAATCACGAGAGCGAGAAATACGAGCTGTTGCAAGAGGATCGATCGGATAAAGACAAGGAGAAAAATTTCAAAGTGTCGAGCGAAGTGAAAATAATCGTTAGTGAGATCGACTCGCAGGAGGATATCATTTCAAAGGGATGTCAGCCGCAAAATTTCCCGCAGCTTTCTTTGCGAGGCCTCGAGAAGAAGTTGGACGCTCACCATACCGAAGAGAGTCTCGCGACTGGAAAGTCTGAACTGCATCATCGGCTGAATAACAATATAGATCCGCTGAAGATGTTCTACAGCAGACCTGAGTTACCGCTCGATGCGAACGGTGGATTCGTCGACGAATTTAAGGAATCGCAGGTCTTCTTCACTCTCGGTGGGGAAGATAAGCCCGCAAAGTTACCGTTGAGACCGCGTCTCGGCAACAACTGTCAATGCTCTTACACCTTCACGAGACTGCCTAGCACATCTGCGCAACTTCCGGAAGGCGTACTGAGGAAGATCATCCAGCGAAACTTTCCCGAATCGTCGAAGAGCATACAGCCGCCTCCGGGAGCGGCATCCAGCATGGGGACGAGGTCTATAGGTTTTTGTTTAAAGTGCAACGGTCAGGGATACGCTGCCTCACAAGATTATGACAGCAGCAAGCAGGTGTTGGAGACACCGACAAACGCGACGGAGGTGTTGCGCGGAAGTTCCGAAGGTGGCAGAACCATGAGACTGTCTCGATCCAACAGTCTTGAGGCTCTGATGGAAGCCAACAGCGTCGTGGAATTGCCAATGCCACAGTCGGTGTATGTTGAAATACAGTACCTATAATGTCTGTTTAAAAAAACAATTATATTGATTTCTTTATGATAAAATCACGGAACTGTGTTAATTAAAAATCAATTTAGAAATCTAGTTAATCTTCTATCTTAACTTTCATTATTTTTTATTTTTGTCACTTTCTCACTTTGATTTAAAATAATTCAATAACTATTGTTACAGATCGAGGAAAATTTCACAGGTTAAAACTGGATTAATTAAAGAAGTGGGCTTCACGAGAACTCTCATGCGAAATACGATGACGAATGACGAAAGTAACATTTTAAGTACAGGCTATACGTGGGGTTTGGTGCTACAGGGTGTAACTAAGAAAAAAAAGAGAAGAAAAAAGAAGAAGCTGTCAGAGGATGAGAAAGACAACCCCGAGATTGAGGAGGAGAAATGGTGGTCGTACATGCGAGAGGAAGTTATGGCCAGTGCTCGTTTTCCGACGATCGATCAACCGGTCGCAGAAGCACTCTGCGTGCTGGCCGACTTGGACACATGGCACGTCGGAATCTTGTCGAATAACGCGCCGTGGCAAAGTCCTCCACTACCAGTCGGTATGTCGCGTCTGGTATCAAATATGCTAGAGTCCTTCGCCTATGTATGGCGAAAATACCACTCTCCTACTCATGTGAGTGTTTTGCTATCTCAATTCAATCGAATCTTTCACTATCTATTTATATTATATAAATCTTTCTTTGTAAATAGATAAATATTATGAGTTAAACTGATGTTTCAGTGCATAGCGATTTTGGAGGCTAAACTGAGGGAATTATGGTTGAGAAGCGAAGCCTTGGCGGAAATGATGATGTCCATGGAAGAGTCTGACGCCAATGTGAACAGTTTAATGAACGCTCTTGATCTCGATGCAGCCGATATACCACTTTTACTCGCGGTCGCAACCACTCATTCTCCGGAAATAGCGCAACGATTTGGTCTTACGTTAACTTAAGTTCGTTCGCGATTGTTCATATCGGTTTTCTTCTTACGTTATCTTGACAGATACTTTCTGAGTAGCGTATCAATGTATGTTGATACTTAAATCAAAAGAAACTAATGATTCTTCGTTGAATAGCATAATTTCATAACACGTAATTAAGTACATGATCTTAATCGTGCGCATGTAAATTTATTAATTTAGGCTATAGAATTAAGATTATTTTATTCTCGCGTTTAGTCATTCGTTTCAGCGTTTTTTAATGAATTGCGCGTAGCTCTTATAACACAAAATCAATGGCTGATTTCTTACTAATAAAATATGTATTGTCTATATTTGGTTTTTTACACGATTTAGGTGAACTTACAATTGTACACATTTAATTAATAAATTCTGAATGAGTTTTTTTTACCCCACTGTATATTTCTTAATAATTCCTACGACTAAGGAAATTTTCTTAAGAAATTTTAATCAATTATCTAAATAAATTATATTATTTTCTATTGATCTAAACTAAAATTCAAATAAATTTTTGCCATAGATCGAAGACGGGCTTTAATAAAACGAATTTATCTGTTTTCCATTAATTGGAAATTTTATCAGCATATCTCAAAGTAATAATGAATAACGTCACGCGACTCGGCCGTTTCACTTTTTCGTTACCATTCAAAACGTTTAAAAATTATGATTAAAACGTTTTAAAATTATATTTAACTAAATTTTTCTGCTATATTTCTATGATATACGAAGTGATATATCGGCATTGACACAAACTATTTCAAGAATCATGGAAATCTGTCCCCCTGATCCGTAAGCTGACATCTCAATAACTTGTTGACATTTGGTTTTGACACTAAGCATATTTTTTTCCTTATTCAAAACCTAGTACATGTTCTTTTAAAGTAAATACTGACTAATTTATCGTTGTAGGCCTAAACGAACGCCGCAGCAGTCGATTATTGAGGCAAAAAATAAAATTCGGGTGAGCTTTGAGATAGAAAAAAGAAAAAGGAAAAATTATTATGACAATTGTGTTTAATGTTTTACTAATTTCGCAATTTATGTGTTATTTGCTTTTCTTGGAATATAAACGCGTTTTAGTTGGGCCACGATGCATGCTGCAACTGCTGCTGCTGTTGCACACCGCAACCTACATGCTACGTGAGTAATAATTTTTAATGTTTACATTTATGCCATTGTATTTATTTATTCAATTTGGACATAAATTAGAAACCGAATAACTTTTACAGAAATATGTTCAACCAGAGGTAGCAAAATCCTTCGCACCTGTTCGCGTAAGTAATTCAAAGACTATTCAGTAAAGAATATTTTGACGTTTACTGTAATTTTTTTATTCTTTCATATTTCTGATGAAATTAGTATTCCAAAAATATTTTCTTTTGTTCTATATTCTCATTTACTGTTGTTAAGCTATCTTCCTCTTTAGTATTACTGGAAATCGAACGTACCGATGGAAAATGACACAACATATCGTCTCTCTTATTGGGAAGGACCCGGCGCCATTGTCGAATCCTTTCGTCCTGAAGACAATCTGACGTGCAGTGACGCGCCAATGTCTGATGAAACGACGCACAAAGTATGACAAACATTTTGTTAAAATAATTTTTTTTTAATAATTCGTCGTCTAGAGTTTGAATGCTCTTGCAGATAAGCTACTTTGGCAATTGGTGCGTAAAAACAGATCCGCCAATAACACCCTGCGACAGACAGTGGCTGGGTAGAGGTCCAATGGAAGATGTCACAACGCACAAACATGATTATTCGTGGAAAAGCGTGAGACGACCTGAGATCGTCAAGGCGCAAAATAATTTGTATCCTCCCTGTGCTGCTTTGTCCGGTAATCTTTATCGCTAAATAAAAATATCTATCTACTTTAATCTTAATTTTAAAAAACAAAGTGCATAGTAAAAAATATTGTTTGATTATAATTAACAACAACATTGGGAGACAGATGATACGACGTATCGCTTGAGCTACTACAACTCCTCCTGCTTGCTTCCGATACAATCTTATGCGCCCATTAGAAAATATGTCAAATCGGATACACCGATGGAAGGTTGTACGACGTACAGGCTTAGCTATTGGCCAAACGAGGCTCCTGTAAAAGTGAGTTACAAATAAAAATTTTGAAACTTATTTTGTTCTTATTTCTTAAGTTTTTTATTTTAATTTATGGATATTTTAAATAATTTTTTGGATATCTACTTTGCATTTTCTACATGACATTAGTAATTCAATGACTTAAACAAAGAACAATTCTTTTTTTTATAAATATTAAATACATATAATTATTTGCTTTCTTAGGAGGAGGTACCGTGGAGTCAAAAAGGAGAGTACCATCGCCCGGTGACGCCGATGGACGGATGTACGACCTACAGACTGAGTTACTGGCCTCACTGTGGCGAGAAGCGTCCGGAACCTTACAGCCACGATGACACTGAAAATTTATTAAACGCCGGCTGCTGCTTCGACGATAATACCACGTACCGACTTAGCTATTTCGGGTGTGGCGGTGACAAGCCACCGGATCCCATTCGCCAGCCTAGCAACATGATTTTCTCGCCGTGTCCACTCTCCCACGACACCGTCAATCGGGTAAACGCTGAATCGTACCGTCACGGTGGATTCGACTCGAGGATGATACACTAATTCGAGTCGATAGTTACATTCTCGAGTGCATTATGCGGCGGTTACGAGATAATTTTCTCAAATTGCCTAACAATCGTTGCGTCGCCTCGCAGATTGATTCGATAGTCCTCTTTCTACCAAGCCATAACGCTATTGTAACGAATTGAGACAACAATGACTATTCCCTTAAAGATCGAGGACGTCGACCGGCTTCGTCGTTTCAACATCGCAAGACCATCGTTCGAGACGGGACAATTGCTATTAATCATAGAAATTTATATATAACTTAAATCATACGAGTATTCTTTTAGATAAGTAATAGACTTCAATTAAAATCAACGTTCAAGATTTCGTTAATCGTTGCAGTTGAGTTTCCTGGGCAACTGGTGTGTCAAACCGGAAACGCCTGTTACGCCTTGCGACCGACAATTGTTGGGCAGAGGACCGATGCAGGATGAAACTACGCAGAAGCACGACTACACCTGGAAGCGCGTGATGCCGCCAACAGAGGTTCGACCCGAGAACAATCTTACTTTCTCGCCCTTGCCGCTGGAATGTAAGTGTTAAGCCATACATAAAATAATATCATAATTTGCATATTTGATCTTACAATCATATTCGTCGGTCGGAGAAAGTACTATTTCTTCATCGAAGATGAGAGCGCGCTGTTCCTCCTTCAAAAAAGAAATCTTAGCCGCGCCGCCTGATTATCCTGTTTGCGATTTTTCATTTCTAACATATGATTATTGCAGCCTGCACGACTCATAGACTGTCTTATATACCGAACGATCACGAATGCCTGCTGCCTATTAAATCGTACGCGCCCATACGCAAGTATCAGCCGTCCGATGTTCCGATGGAATCCGAGACCACGACGCGACTGAGTTATCAACCGGTAGAGCCAGCGGATCAGGCCGAGAAACCATGGGCTGCACCTACGCCCTATTATTCACCCGTCAATCCCATGGAGGACAATACCACGTACAATCTAAGGTTCAAGCCTCGCTCTTTATCTGACTATTTAGCAATTTAGAATCTCGCGATTCATGCTGTACGTCTTCGCGTGTCTCATCAATTTAAAATTTCATGATTTATGCATCAATATCTTCTTTGACAGCTATATCCCGCCTGGAACGCTCGTCCCCCTGCCATCACCTTGTTCCGCTTCTTGTCCTCCTGCCAACACCTACGGAAGTAAATCCTTAAGAAATTTTTAATCTTCTTAATATTATCTTTTTTTATACATAATGACATGTGTGCAATTATATTGTTATTACATTTTAGTGCCGTCGCAGCAACCTTGCCCTGCATCGTGAATAGCAAGTAGGTAAGCAAGGTGTGTACGAGACGATTATAGTCTTAATATGTTAACATATGTATTTATCTTAACGATATTTTGCAGAAGTCACGCGAGCACACACGGATGCAAGCGTTTGTGATGTCCCGATCATGTGTGTACACTGTTCCGATAATAAAATGTCCTTGTGCACCGCGACTTTTCAATACTGCGTTAATCCACGCGAAAGATCAGTAAACGGTTAAAGCAATTTCGCAATTGCATCTCTATACGGTTATCGTAATCACGTTTCAGCCGGCATGTATAAAACCTTTTTCTCTCGCTTAACTGCCACGTAATGAAGCAATAATTACACAATGAGGTGGTACATTTAATGTACACCACATTCGATGTAACGGCGATTACCGTTACGTAATTGACCTGGCATTAAGTATTATAATACATATATGTATAACGATTACATCACAGTTGACATTCTGCGATAATCGATGATCGATTCATCCGCGACCACGTCCTACGCGAAAGATGCGCTCGTCAGACTTTACCTGTAAAAAACAGCGGGCTATGTTTGATTGGACGTACATAATATTCGAGAAATGCCTCTAGGCATAAGAATGCGAATTTCATGTCACGTCGGAAGTCAACGGCTCCTCGCCGGCTCTGCGTGAAAGTAGTTAGCATATATCTATCCGTTTGCGCAATACTTAATCTCGGGGTGTCTTCCTTACACGCCTTCGAACATCAAAGCGCAAGAAAACCAGCAGAAGGCATACTGATCTTACTATTAAATAATTAAACCTTATTAGAAAATTAATTCCGCAAGAGTTGTGTAGTGCAAAACTTGGATAATGCATAACATTACGATGCGCATGATTTTTGGAATTGGATGACTTGCTCTCCCAATTATAATTTATGTACGTGACTAATCTAACCGGCTTTACTTTCGCTAATTTTCACCTTCACAGCAAAATCCTGATTAATCAAATGCTGAAGTGAAATGCTCGGTGTTATTTATTTTGCAATACATAAATATACAATAAATCATCACACGCACACGCTCATGCGCAACTGCTAGGACTAAAACCATTTTTATAAATATTAGCTCAATTAATTTCCAACTATTATTCACGTTATTTGCAAATTTTGTGTGGGAACAGAATTATTATTTAAGTCGCGAAAACTTCATGTTCTTGGTTTTCTTAATAACATGGAAAGAAACGCTGGAGAGCAATCCGAAGGCCGCGCGAGAACAAGCGTATTGCGCTAATCGGAAGAGCAGTCCCCGGCTATTGATCGTGGGTTGTTGCGATGGCATTATTACGCGCATTCTGATGCATATGTAAGTATGCATATTAGAATGTGTTTTTCGCCTATTGTTTTGCTGGTCTCATAATTCGTAAAACTACGAAACTACGTGGACCCGAACGGGAGGTCCGACTCCGCGAAGCGATACGAAAGTTTCGAATCATCTGCGATGATGTGAAAAAGTAACTGAATTCGCGAAAGACTCACGTTTTAATATTATGTGGAAATTATTATTTATCATTAAGCATATGTGTATTATTTATTATTACGTACACTTTTTCGTGAACTATAAATATACAATTATTAGAATTATCGCGAATTATCTTTTACGAAGCACATATATTAGATTAACGAAGCGATATGAATAGAATTACTCATTAATTAGTACACCTGAACCTGATTTAATTAGTTTTATCATGCATAAAATCAACCGCGACAAGTTTTTGCAAACAATGGTGATCATTAGAAAGTTATTGAAAGAGCGACAGAGATTTTAGCCAAGACTAAGGTCATGTATAGTCGATGTGATAATCGGAGCAAGACTTCTTCTTGGTATCGAGATCTCAGGGAGGTCTCGACTCTCGACACGGACGCTTACGAAGGAAGCGACTATCCCACACACGCATTTACTCCGACAGATACGTAGGCTCTTTGCCATAAAGCATACGAAGCATCTTTCGAAGCCCATTGCCTCCTCGAGTAGGGATAAAGTGAGAGTCAGTATAAAAGGGGATTTCTTTCCTCTCCTGGAATCGCAGTCGATCTTGTTCGTTTGCGACTATCTCCGTGCGTTTGCCACCATACTCCCGTCTCACATTTACGTCGATCCGTCTTACTGACGAGGTGCACATCTCGCGAGTCAGGATGAAATACGTGGTAAGTAACCGGAAGGGTTGTCTTCTGAAACGTCAATTAAGCGCGATGTGACTGCGGGGTTGAAAAAATAATGTCACGTTCTCGACTGTATTACATGTTTGCATTACAAAAATGTTAATAATTGATTTAACTAATATTAAATTACTAATAACTAATATTAAATAACCGTCCATATTAATACTTTATTTAATTTTTTCAGTTTTTTTAATTGTAATTTTGAAAAGAGATAGTGAATTTGTATTAAAATAAAGTTAATTAAGATACCATGGTTTCAAGTAATTTATTTGATTTTTTATTATCATTTATTTATCTATTCATTATTATTTGTTAAACTTAATCACATTTACTAAATCCAAAATTAGTTAAAAAATTAAAAAAAATTGTTTAATATTTAAGAAAAATTGTCTGACAAAAGATATGGTAGCGAAAAACGTGACCCTTGTAGAATCTTAAGAAGCCACCATTGTCATTGATACATTGCGACAACCCGCATTTATTAATTTATATGCGTGAGATGCACCGTTGAAGTGACGAAACAAGAACTGCGTGGGATTATAAACCTGAAGTTTTACATAATCCACAGGCTGACATCAGTTTATACCTTACTTTTCAGAACTTTCTCGAATATTTAAACACACACACATACACATTTACAAGATAATTTTCTTTAAAAATACAATAATTAACATTATTTGTGCATGTTATATTAGAATTATTATTTTTTCTTTCCGTTCTTAAATTTTATTAAGCTTTAGGATCAATCATTTTGAGAGTTGATCATAAAACTTAATAGAATTAAAAAAAAAAAAACAGTATCGTTATAAAATAAATCTACGATTAGATTGATAGACGAACGAATCGCAACGGGACAAGCAACGCGATATCAAAGAATAGAAGGGGTTCACGGTAGGTTGGGATGAAATGGGACGGGCCCAACTGTGCGAGTTTGCGGGTCAGGAGTTAAATGACCCGCGTTGGCATTTGCTTCTCACTTTCACTCATCTCCTGAGAGCGCATCGCCCGATTTCGTAGCAGAGAAACCGATAAATCCACTTTGGGATTCGTGTTACACTCTTCCGCGTTTATTCTCATCGATCATTTTACCCGTTGATCTAGTCACAGGGTGTCGATTAGAAAGGGAACAAATTGACGTAATCCGAATCTTATGATATAATAACGCCTAACGACATACACACATTTTGTAATCGCATTTTGAAACATTCGTTTTCTCGAGATTTATCTCAATCAAGGCATTTACTAATCAGAGGAAAACTAACATCTGTAATTTTTCAGGCGTTAGCAATGATTCTGGGATTGGCGGTGGCGCAAGATTCAAATTACCATGGACGCAACTACCAGCAGGATGATGGACAACATCAGGTTGACAGCAGACGACCTACAAGCACTACACCCATTCCAATTTTGCACTGGAACAAGCAGCAGGAACACGATGGAACTTACAAGACCAGGTAATTATATAAATTTTCAATACAATTAAAAAGAAAGATCTAAAAATCTCTTAAATTATTATAGTAATAATGCTAACTATATTTATTGATACAAATTTTTGAAGCGATAAATATTAGTATTGTATATACATGTATAATATTTCAAATATTTAAAAAAATCTTTCTCCGATCTTGCCTTTACGTCACGCGCGCAAAAAAATTTTGCTTGCGATCCAACATATATCTTATGCTCCACATAATCGTATCACCTGCTTCGTCACGCGAACTCCATGTAATCCGGTCCCGAAAGTATTGACGCAATATTGGACCGAGGCGTTATCCGATGCCTCGAATCCGTGCGAACTTCGCCAGCGCGCATTTTAACATTACGTAACGCGGACCGATCGGCTTTCTGGACCGTTTTTGCGCAATTGATTATTTAACATCCCGGGGCAATTTGACTCCCGCAGTTACGAAACGGGCAACAATATCATCGCCGAGGAAAGCGGCTACATCAAGACCATCGGCGAAGGTGAAGACCGGGCGGAGGCGATCGTGCAGCAAGGCACCTTCTCGTACACGAGTCCCGAGGGACAGCTGATCACCATTCACTACACCGCCGACGAGACCGGCTTTCACGCGCAGGGCGATCACATTCCCACGCCACCGCCCGTTAGCGAGGAGATCCAGAAAGGCCTCGACCTCATCTACGCGGGTATTCGTCAGCAAGAGGTAAGTATACTCAGTACTCACGACCTTTCCTGTTCCGTCCAACCCCCATTATATATCCTCTCGCCACGATTACTTTTATAGAAGTTGCACCACTCGATTTCCATGAAATTCCACACTATGGATATTTAATTAACGGTGCTTCAGTAAAGTGGTTTTACTTGCAATATACTAGTCCAAGGTAGAATTTGTACGAGGATCACTCGAAAATATATTTAATCCATTATAGCATGGACTATTTATTCTCGTTGCAGATAACATTAAGAAATTATTAACATATTAATTCGTGTGGATTGTCTGAAATAAATAATCCACATTAATACGCATTTTATAACAGATACCGACGTTTAAAATTCTATTAAAGAAATCTTAGAGATTACACATGATTTTATTAAATATAAAAGTATTAAAAGAGCAGACTCATTCAAGATTTACGTGACGGAGTAATAGTATATAAAATATTACTACTTCATTGCACATTACAGTCCATTCACAGTTTTCTGTCCTCGATTATCCCCACTTATTCTCTTCCTCTCTCATCTCTCTTCTTATCACCTCTGTTCACGTCCATGTTCACCTTTATGGTAGACGTTCTCCGCGAGCTTATAGGAAGGACTTCTGTTTCGCCACAGCTAGCATAGGTCACGGTTTCCAAGCAGAGTTTGCGAAAAGCCATTCAGTTATCTATGTACGACGAGCGCACTTGCGAAATCGTGATAGCGATCCATATCGATGCAAAGGCTAAAGACCGCTATATGGTATGAATGACCCGCGCGAAGTGAAGGAAGAAGGTAGCTACTCGCATGCCATTTCCTTTCGATTCTCGTTAATCACTATGTCGTCGGTTCTCAATAGCTATCGGTTCTCTTCTTTAACTCGTCGAAAATTACTCTTATCTACGCGCTGCAGAAAATATGACATCCGTGATGAGATATCTGCATCTAATTAAAGCTGTTTCATAGATCGTGATAATAACTGCTTTACCGTCATCAAATGAGCCCGTTGATCGTACTTTAAATTTATATATTATTGCAAATGCAAATCTTTGAATAAAACTTGAAAATAAAAGGAAATGATGTTGAAAATAAAGATATGGAGAATTTTCTAGAAACACAAAATTCTCTCGTATAATGGCAGACAATAACAGTATGTTTAACGCTTGATCAAGCTAGCGTTACTTTCGACAAAAGAAAACATATTTTTCAATAAAAAAAAACATGTTTTTTTAATTTTATGAAAATAATTAATATCAACAAAGCCTAATTTATAGTATCAGTTGGTATCGAGAACAGTTTACAAAAACTCGGTATGTTTATCTTCTAGGAGGAAGAAGCTCGCGCAGCAGCCCAAAAACCACAGCAACCACTGAGCCAGCAGGTCGACAGGCGGGATGAATACAATAACAGAAAGTACCAATAGCAAGCTCCCGTCGGTGCTTCAGCGATATAACGTATTCGCAGCATTGTACCGTCATTAAGAAATAGCAATTAAGTTGTTAAGTTACTTTATCCCCTCGCGCTCCAAATACATTCTCCATTCTATGTACATTTATAGTAAGAAACATTGGTAAGTTCGACTCCGCTCTTTCGTCCTTCCACCGTTAATCATGTCGATCCTTTCTCAACGTGAGATCCTGGCATTCGTATGCACCATTAATGATTAATCTCCTTCTATCTCTCTGTGGCGGCGTCGGCCACCGCGTAATTGTGCTCTTCGGGTGGGAACTGACATTTCTTGTGTCGCGATAGAGAAGAATGTCACGGGAGTATACCATATCCAGCGAACTAATCTACTCGTAATCGAGTCTACGCCCATTCATGGCGTTGTTATCTTTAACCTCGCCGTAGAACATTTCTGTTTTTAGTGCGAGAACTTAGAACTTTGATACAATTGCTCGATAGCTTCTTTTTATAGTACGCTTCTCTCTATACACTTAAGAGAAAAACGTTTTCTTCTCTTAGAGCACCTACATTTTTATATTTTAGCTGTGTTGATTCTTCGTACAGCATTTTATTTTGTATTCCACGATTTCTCTAATTTTTAATTATTTTTCATCTCTGAATTATCGTAAAGAAATGTATTATTTATGAAAGTAAAAAATATAATTTTAATAGATGTTTATTAAATATATGATCGGTGAAAGAGCGATAAAAACAGGAAATAAGAATCAGTATATGGCGGCGCGTGGCGAAAGGAATCAAATAATTCGTTGCCCGGATAAGCACATCGATTTCTTATCGTCACCGATTACATACATCAACGAGCGTGTATTCTCATGCGTGTATAAATTTATATGCGAGCATGCAGATACTCCAATAAACCTTGCATGGAATGAAGAATTATCACGGTCTACAAACGCCGAGAGATCTGCGTTCGGGTTTGATCGGGGAAAGAAAATATATAGGATAAACGTGTGTTTAACGGAGCGAAGCGTCTTTATTGTTAGTCTCGAGTACATATACAAATCTATAAGGGCATCAGTCTTCGTTCTCGGAGAGGAAAGAAAGAGAGCGCACTCTCCGAGGCCGGTGAAACTTTTCACGAGGTAGCGCGTCAAGGCCGGTGAAACTTTGAATGAGGTACGATAATCGGATAAGCGGATGCCGATGCTCCTGGATGCACGTCGCACTGTTACGATTACGCGACATGGGATCACCAATACTGCTCCTTGCAATCCAAGCAATGGTACAAATAACGAACGCTTAAAATCATTGACAATTATTTGGAAATAATTACGAAAAACTTTGTAGATTTCTAAGACAAGAATAAATTCTCAAAAATAGATTTTTAGGTACTTAAATATTTTTAAAATGTTATTTTATCGTTAAAATATTGCCATATAAAATATATATTATCAAAGCCAAGTCAGGTATTATAGCTTGATTAAATTGGAAATTTCTCTTTAGTTCGTTGCAGCGAAAAGCCGATTCTACATAAAATGAGTTTTAATCCGATAATCCCTATAAAACTCATTGACATACGACATTTATAAATAATTTTAATATCATATTAACATTTTTATTTTATTTTAAAATATGAGATGTGCATGATTAAAGTTGCATATACCGAATCAAATGCTAAAAGCGTTAAATTGTTATCTTGAATACTAATTTATTCGGAAGTATAATTAAAGTAATCTTTCTTTTGTATTTACCAAAATATTCCTGGTGAAACAACAATTTCGGTGTTAAATATAATTTTATTTGTTTACTGCTTTTATGTAAACTATCTGATATCACATGTTTTTTAACATTTTACGCTCAAGCGATCGTTCGCTTTCACATTTACTTGTAAAATAAGTTAAGCATTAAATGATATTCCTTACGCACAGATCATATCTCTTGTCTTTACGCGGACAGTTGTAATGTCATTCGCGGGGGGAGGGAGGACTTTTATCCGAAAATCGCAATTGACTTAGGCGCACAGTGCGTAACGGCCCGGTTCTCATCGCCATAAAAGAACGGAAAGTGCGCGGTGTATCCGCTTTTACTTAACAATCAGCACCATTGTCGCGACGTAACGAGGTTTATCTTAACGATTAACTAATTCTATGCGGCCCCCTTCGTCTTTTGGCACGAGCGGATAGCCTTCCGGTATGCCGCGAGAAATTAGTACGTGAAAAGTATCCGCGGACGCGCAATTATAAACTAGGAAGGAAACTACTACTATTAGCGTCAGCAGAATCGGCGATAGAAAGCTATTAAGATTTCCGGATCTGCGGCTCACGCTGAATTAACCCTGCAACGTACAACAATACCATGCTTGCATAATCACTGTGTTTCTCGCATTAGAGATTTTTAAGACGTGATTCGGCAGCGATACAAATCACCAGTGCACCCTACGGTGTAACACAGTTCTTTCGTAACTAATAAAGTTGTGATACTTCGCTGGTGGTGTGTCGCTGGTAAGTAAAGAAAATAGTACACTGCAGGGTTAATGTCCGATCCGCTCACACCAAAGTGGCCGTTCTATTTTGATTCGATAGGTGGGATTTTTCTTTGTCGTAGGTCAATATTCGCCAAATAAAAAAGATTGTGGAAAAAGTATAGTAAATGCAGAATTTTTTTGATTATAATCTACATATATAAGCAATCACTTCCAATAAAATTTTTCTAAAAAATTTTGATATTAAAAGAAAAAGAACTGTATATGTATTTTGATTACATCTTGAATGGGAATAACTACTTTCTAAAGTATCCCTGCGAAAATAGATTACCGAAAGAAACTTACACGCAAGGACAATGGCGGCCGCGAGTCTTCGCACGTTTCATAGATCGGTGACGCAACTGGAAAGAGTGGAAAAAGATTGGCGAACATTGTCCGACGATTTTCTTTTTTTCAAGGAAGTCCCACCGCGCTTCCCTGAAAACTGAGTTACAGTCCAGCATGGCATCTAACGTTGTCTCTAGGCGGTACCCGATCATCTGCTCGCGATAATAACAGAACAAAGGCAGGACGACGAATCAGGAAGCAAGCCGCCGCCGCCTCGGTTCTCGATGACGAAAAGTCATTGTGTTAATCTCGCGTAATCCTTATCTCCCCTCCGTTGGAATCTTCTTATCCGCTGCATTTCGATCGTCTCCTGATTCAATCGGCCCTTGTTCCTCGTAACGTTATATCATCTCGGATAATACTGGGAACCGTTGGCGATGCTGACACAACGGAGTCGTACATCGGAAAAATATCAGTCGTGGCACTTCGAGAAACGTTATATCTATATATTATATAAGCAACGTTCGTGATCGAGAATCTTTAGCCTTCCTCCATGGAATATAGAGCATCGATCTCTGTATTCGTACCGTCTCTATTCATCATTGTTCTTCCTCTCGCCAACGTTCATCCCGACCGGAAAATTCATGATCAACGGCGATTGCTTAAGAGAACATCGACAACAGGCGGCAGTTCGATTCGACGAGCGGTCTCGCTATCGAGATCATCGAGTCGAACCAAGGCCGTCCAGCGTAGCGAAATCCAGCGTCGACGCGGTATCGGATGATGAGCTCTTCGCGATAAAACGTGATGCTACAACGTGGCAAAGCGATGAACAATGACGGAACTGTTACGAGGCGCTCGTCGAGGGAGCTCTCGAGAGCCGCGTCCTAGACAGGTCAGGCGGAAGCGGATCGTACGGCGTCGCGTTGAAGCCGACGTATCGATTGTTCTTCTTGTGGAGGAATCCCCCGGTGTACGGATCCGTCTTGTAATAAATCACCCGTCTGATGCCGAACGGATCAATGTAGCCGAACGAGCCGACGGTACCGTCGGGCTCCCGTCCCTCCTCGTGATACTGCCTTCTTAAATAATACTGGAAACCGTTCGCCGTGGTGTGAGTGCCGTCGTACGGCGGGTAATCGCCCGAGTCGCTTCGAGAAATGGACGATTGATAGCTTGGCCTGACGGAGGAACCTCCGATAGCAGGATCGTAAGGAGCTTCGAGAATCTGAATCGGTGGTCGAGCCGTAGATCCGCGGTAATACGTAGCTGGTCGATGATAGGTGTCCAGACTCTGGAGTCCAGATGAAGGGTAGCCTGGTCGATTCGAATAATAATTTCTCAAAATCGGTCGGGGCCTGATGGTCGTCGGGGCATAATAACCGGAAGTGATGTCATTGCCGGACAGTGGCACGACGGCATTAGGATCTGGTCGTCTGTAACGAATGGTTAATAATTTTTACAAATTTTTGTAGTACTGTATTTTTAAAAAGAGTTGGTTTGTAACGTGCATTTTAGTCTTTTTCTAACGAGTTATATTATAACGCAATGAATTGATTTTGTAACCACACTCTTTACCTGAAGGGATTAGGTGGCCTTTTGGGTCTGGCCAGGACTCCGGTCTGCGCTGGTACCTTCTTTGTTTCCGCCACCGCGTCTTGAATAGGTCGATCCTTACCCACGTAAACCATCTTTGACCTGAAAGAATTTTAAGGATAAATTCACTACTCAGCACTTAATTATAGGTTTCTAATTTTGGTTAAATTCCGGCGTTATTTCGAATATTAATTTTGTCATTAATTTTACGGTCAGATTACCTTAGTATTCGGAATCCCTCGTGGTCCGCGATGTAATCCTTTAATCGTAAATATCCGAGAGGGTCTAACCAGCCTTCGGTGCCAATCACCGTGCCATCAGCCAATCTCTTCTCTTTCCTATACTGACCGTTCGCCGTTTGAAAGCGAAAGAATCTTTCCGGGCCCTCATCTGTCTGAATGTGATATTGCGTATTGGGATCTAGGTTCCAGCCGCTTCTCTGGGCCTCGATCTCGTCCGCTGTCAGACACAGCGCCGAAACCTGCAACGTAAACCTACTTAAATCGTTTCCCGCGTCGCGTTAACCGCGTCAATCATTATTATTTAATATGGAAGCTATAATATGGGCAATAAAATATCAGATAATCTTATTTGAATTTTAAAATAGAATTTTGTTCAGTTCGATGTATCGTAAATAAAATGCTGAATTGATTAACTCTATTATAAGTAAAAGATGAGTGAAGAATCAATTAGAGATTAAAATATGCATAGAGAGTGAATTTGATGAAATGGACGATTGATAGCTTGGCTTCTTGTTTTGCATTTATCGTCACGTTTCAAAGAAAAAATCTAAGAAATAAAATTTTGCTTGAAAAAGCTATATTAAAAAATTGAATATTTATAACACATAATACTATTACAAAATATAATTATTAATTTAATACAGTAATATTTATTTCTTCATTGCAGAGTACAAAAATCTGCTGGCCAGTTGTTATCACGAATCCAGTTACGATCAAGAAGTTACATTTACGATCTGCACGTACGCAAATTTCAAGTTGCCGGCCGCGATAACAAGAACACGCCGTGTCAAGGAACGTGACCGGCTACGTGGGGTGTTCCCTGGCAAACGATTAGTCAGCATCGTTTCTCGGACTACGAGGCCTGTCTCTTTTCTTCTTTGCGATCTATACGGCTGCTTGTAGGCGCGGCGACGCATACTCCGCTTCGCCGGTCAGTCGTAATCACTCCATTTACGGCGTTACGACCCGAAGACGACGAACGTTCCGCTTCGAGCGTGGCTTCGAACCAGCCGAGCTCTAGACGACGTACTTTATTTCACCGGATTTTTCGCAGCGTTCGATAGTATTTCAAACTCTCCGCTACTCCGTTCATTTACGAGCCATATATCGCCATCGCGATGGAAAGATAGTTTTACAATCATTAAAAGCAAATTGCAATGTCTGAATTCCAGTTGCGCGAATTCAGGTTGTGGCTTTTGTGGGAAAACGCTGCTGCGTATTGCACGCATTAGGTACATACTTAAGAAACTATGTCTCATCTTGTAGATTTCTTTATTATTCTCATTGAGCTCACAGTTGTTTTCAAGAGCAATCATATATATGCGGTAAAAAGAAATCTTCTTGCGACCTAATTTTTTACAAAAGACACGTAGCAATGAACTATGACTTTTGATCGGAAGAAAAGATTGATCGATTACATTGTAAAAAATAGATATGTCAATTAACAATGTCGAACGACTTTCTTAATCCTCCGTAATAACTTAACTCGCAACTTCGTGTCGCGTATCGCTATATCGTAAATCTTATTTGTATATATATGTAATCGAGTTGACGCGTAAACGAGATTTCCATGTGAATAAAATCACGTTCCGCTCTTCCTCGTCATCGTCATAAAAAATTCTGAGATCCGCAGGCCGGTCCATGATTCATGATTATTCGCGCTTTGGAAATGCATAATAGAAAGTTATAGTAAAAAAAATAAAATCGAAACGTTACGAATCCTCATTTATGAGACAATATCCTCGATCTGAACTGGCATTCGCTATTTAGCCGGAATACATTATAATGTGCTACAATAATTCCGTCCACGCGGGGAATGCGGTGCTTTCCATCGCGGTATCTTTTATAGCGGGGTACCATTGCGCGCAAACACGGCGGTCACGTAAGAGATACTTATCCCTTCTGTTGCGGATTTTGCGTGGGATTGACCAAGACCACGAGGTCCGCCTCTCGTCGGTCCATATTAAGAGATGCTGGACCAACCGAGCGTAGGGTCGATGTATCGGCATTACGTAGCGAAAATATTTCGTGAAATAATAACGTCTCTTGGGGAAATGGAGAGAGGGTAACGTTTTCCTCTCTAAATTTTAAATCTCTTATCCGGGCTTCCCGACGCATAAAATATTACATAGAGTATAGAAATACGAGAAGAGGACGGATATGAGAAGAGGATATTTGTAGATGCGCTGTGTACTGGGACAGGAGAGATTAAATTTCCCTTAAGCGATATACTCAGCTCCACGAATTGCTTGGCGAGTGAAGTTTTGTTTTATGGGACACGACGTAGGGTCAAGGCACGCCACAGCTGACCTTGGACCTTTCCAAGTATCGCACGTGAGCTTAATATCCATCACGTTGCTGCATCTCTTTGCCGGTAAGAATTCACACTCAGGATTGCTTCGGTATCCTTGAAACTGGTTCACCGCGTGTTATCGCTGCGAGGCACTTTGACTTGAAAAATGGTCGCGGTGTAGGAGTCGGACTCAATGTTAGGTTGATATCCTTGAAACGAATCGACCTCGCGGCTTTGTTTCTACATATGAAAGACGTTCTGTTAAAATATCTAAGCATTTTCAATTTACATAATGCTAACTACCTAATGCCCTATTTATAGACGTGAAACTTTTCAAAGGATATCTTTGCCGATTGGTCTTTTATTGGTTTTCGATTTTATCAGTCTATGATTGCGTGCCCGTGAAAAATGTTTCTTTGCATTTCACCCTGTGGAATTCGAGATATCGAACGGTAGAAATACGCGTCGTATGCCCGATATGTAGTTAGCCTGTAGTTTGGAGAACGAGAAAAGATCATAAAAAGTAAACACTGCACTATTCCATGACATAATCCATATAGCTTATTGTTAGTAGAGTGATAGCTTTTTCTTTCCGGTAGTCGCAATTCACTTTTACTCTTCGGGGAGACGTTGGATACTTTTCCTCTTTCTGTTCCTGTCAAAATTATAGTGCTCGCAAGTACGTATTAATTTCCTCTCGAGCGGACATTTTTCTTTTTCAACGACGTCAAAGCGGAAGATAGACACTTCGTATTTTAGTCAACGAAAGACATTGATGAGTTGCCTAGTTCTATAAACGCAGAATTCCGTAAGAAACTAAGTATGTATGCATAGTATAAGTACGTATGCAAAATATACACCTATGTTATTCATGTACACGTAAAGTAATAACGTGTTATTCATTATTGCTTACAGTAATTTTAAGCAAAGGTTAAAACCGGTCATGTCTATAAATATTAATTAAAGTTAACTGAAGTTTAACTGATTCTCTCTTTCTCTCTCTTTCTCCGTTCTTTCTCTCTCTGTTTCTTTTTGAATATGCGGAGACTCAGAATGAGAAAGTAATTTAATATCTTAAGACGAGAGCAACGAGAGTCTCCTCGCTCGAACTCGCAACGAAAGAGTTATATTATGCGGATAATTGCGGAGCCAAGTAGAGATCATAAACAATCGAGACAGGGAATAAATTGCGTTATGTATCAAGGACCCAACACGAATTTTATTCACGTCGCATACTTAATAGCGGGCAATTCTCAGGAGCTTCAAAGTCCTGACGCGTCTATAACCACGCCATGCATCAATTTTCCATCCTCTCGAAGGAAAGCCATCGTTTCGGCCGGCGGTTTTGTACGAGGTCGTCCAAGCCGCGCGATTAACTCGCTAAATTATCATTGCACCGTCCATTGTCCGTCGACTGACTGCCGTCGGTCACGGTGATTTCACCTTTGCACAGGAGCCGCCGCGGCCGCGGCTCCTTTCGCTCGCTTCCGCCGTTCTCCATCCTCTCGCGCGATCTCCTCTCTCATTAAAAACACCCACGCTCCGCGCGGTTCCCACGTGCCTGATCACGTGATATAATCTGGGATTATAATGAAATTGCGCGCCCGGGAAATTGGCGACATTGGTAGCCGACAATGAATTCGGTGCTTACAGGAAAAGGATATTGTTACGCTAATTGCGGAGGTAATTAGCTAGTAAGAAGAAGAAATTAACGAGATTCTCGGTCGATTGCTCTTGGGATTTATCTTAGATAATTATGTTGGCACTGACACATTTCTATCGCTTAATTAATCACGCAAATTTTTGAAGCTTACAACTATAAGTAATACACGATGCTATTATACACGATGCTATTATACACGATGCAGAGCGTGAATAATATAAGTATACGTAGAAACGTATGACGTGTATCTAAATTAGACATGAAAATAAGATGAATAGGGTAGCTAATTATAATAAAGTGGTATAATTTGAATCCTGCTACTTTTATTTCTTATCTATTACTCTATTACGCACTATCATTCTCTAGAATAAAACCTATCTCTTTCACGTTTGCAAATAGGATTACTGAACTATTTTTAAATATTATTTTTCGTTTATTTAATATTATTTAAAATTGTATTATATTTCTTGGCTTGGCGCATTATTACCTACAAGAATTCTTCGAATCTTTAAACATACCTCTATAACATTGTTGCACGCAGAGCCATCATCGTCGGTGGCATTTTGCGATGATCCCACCATATCGCATACAATCGTGATATTACGGATCATAATTGCAGATAGTGTCACACAAGGAGGATACGTGACAAATGCGCGATCTCATTTGCGATCTCACTTGGTATTCGAGTAGCGTGCGTCGGCGTTTCGTGAGCGCACATCGCGCGCGGCCTTCGCACGAACACGCGCTAATTGATATTCGGAGTGCGCGATATTAATTACCTTCGCGTAGTTTCGCTCCGATATTTACCGCACGAGGATCGGTTCTCGTACCCCAATTCTTTTCAAACGCAAATACCTCCGTGTACCTGTTACTTCCCTTTCGATTTAGTAACTCATCGTGCATGCAGAGTTAGTAATACGTATTCTAATATACTATGACTTTGATACCTAAAGTTGTTTTATGTTACTATTTTACTTTCACATCACTTCTTCTCGGTATTTACATTCAGCGTTTAAAGATAATCGATGCGTATTTCTAATTCTATTCAAATGTAAAAACATTTTCAGATATTTATTTCGTTAGCGATATTAATAATATACTTCAAACTTCGATTCTTTAGTAAGTACTCTTTAATACTCTTTATATGTTTAGCTTATTCAAATGATAATGATGTTGGATAATAATATTAGCTTATCTTAATTAATTATATTATGACATTGTAAAATATGCTTTGAGAATAATTTACAATAATAAAGACGATAAAATAAATTTTTTTATAATTATTTTATTAAGAAAATATCAGATAAAATAATTTTTTATCATACTAATTATATTGTAATTAATATCTAAGATCTTATTTTCTCACAGCCTTTTAATTAATATCCACATTAACGACAATTAAATTATAAGAAAAACCCTTTCTTAATCCGACTTATTTCTTCACTTTCCTTGACTTAAAAAGTAGCAATTATTTCGTTTTATTCCCAGAAAATTCAATAGCTCTCTTAAGTAGGCTAATATTAACATCCATGTTTTACCATATTAAATATTGCTAATTCTGAAAAATTCTCGCATTAGACAAATAATACTTAAGATCCGACAGCCACGATAAGCGCCAAGTGTGCAATAATGATTCAGTATTAAGTTTACGGTCGAGTGTTGTCAAATTACTCTGGAAACCAGAGCTGATCCTATTGATTGACGTGAATCTGGGCTGCATTGATAGTCACGCACGCTTTTTATATTACCCGATGGCACGACCATGCAGGAGAGAGAAAGAGAGAGAGAGAGAGAGAGAGAGAGAGAGAGAGAGAGAGAGAGAGAACGTCCTCCTCTGTTACTTACACTTCTATCCACGCGATTTTCACGGTACCGCGCGTTCGTGCATCGAACTCTCCCGGAGTAGGAATAGAAGCCGGTGGCTCTTTCATGAGTGCATCCTCGGCGTCGGACTTTCATGAACGCCTTCCACTAATCACGCCGGTGTCAGTTTCGATCGAGCGATGACGTGAATATATGCGTGACAGATTGTAGTCGACGAGTGTACGGTACGGAACAATCAGCGGTTTTACCGGCACGCAAATGCAGTTACGCAAATCATCTCGAGCCGTCGCCGTTAAATGTATGCAAAGTATCGTACACTCCTTTGACAGACGTAAACACCTTCGGTTCGTAACAATCTAAAGATTCTAAAGCTATAATTTTTATATGTGAAACGTGAATTTGAGCAATTTCGTAAATTATCAAAAGATTGTACTGATGGAGAATCGTGCGTTCAATATTCATCTTCCTGAATTCTTAAAAATATCTGTCATGCAATTTTTTATTTTTTCTAGATTTTAATATAGCTCTACCGATATCTAATATGTGTTTCTAGCGAGTATTTAATAAATTCCTTTGATCTGCATTCTCATTAAATTAATTGAGTTTATACACGGAGAAAAATACTGTTTAATTAAAAAAAAAGAAGTTGCTTCAATTAAACGTCGACGTCACGGACTGCTACAAAGATAAATAGTTAATTCAATTGGATATTATTGGACCAAATATTGAAATTATTGAAACAACTATCTGATGTTTTTTGTTCATTAATATTGATGTTGCATCAATAAATTTCATCTTGATTACACTGATGCTGCTGATACAATATCACTTTTTTTCGTGTATTTATACGGTAATCGGATATCATTTCTTTTGCGCGAACGTCCAGTTTCATTACCAATGTCAATACTACTTTGCAAAGTTCATTATTACATTCATGAAAATAGCAAGATTACGTAATGTAGCTATTTCGCCGATTCATTTGCCATTACTATTGGAAGACTTGAGAGACAGTAATCACCAGCTCGCGACCGGCGTTTTACTCAATCTTTCGAGGATCTTGAAGTGACGTCAACGAAGAGTTCCAATGTCAATGGCAATTAGCTAATTACTTGCAAATATACGGAAAGGTTAATAACCGCTTTCAGAGATCTTATCAATGTCTATGTCAATGTCAAATTGATTAATGTCGCCTTTGATTAAGTGCTGATTTAATTGTTTTTGATCACCCTCGTAATTGAGATATATGCGCGCACGTGGATATAAAAATAAACAGTGCATAAAAAATTAATTGCAGAATCAAATTAATCATCTTTAAGTTTCTTTCCGCTAAATGCGCTGCATTATATTAACATATTTTTAAATTAGACCGTATGTAAATCCGTATATGTACTGCAAACTCATAAATCCTACCGTCAAGAGATTGAGGCAAAGACACGTTCGCAAAATCATGGTCACTGGTGCTTTGTGAAGTTGCAATACGCGTTCCTCAAGTTTCCTCTTCGTCGTTTTTTGCAGCGATCGCCGAGTCGAAACGTTCACTTACTTCTCAAGCAAAAGTCGCCCATTTACATACATTACAGTCTCCACTGCGAATAACTGCACGAAGAAATTTCTCGATCAAAATAATCGAAACCTAAAATTCACATACAGGTATCTCCTTAATTATGACGCGAATAACAAGACGTACCGACGCAGATCTAATCTCCGTGGAAGAAGAAAAGCGTGCAAGATCGGCATTTAAAGGTTCGCGAACGTCGAGAGGAAGAGAGAGAAAGCGAGAAAAAAATTCACCCACTTTCGCGGACCGGATGAGACCGCGGAAGAAGAGAAACGGAAGAAGATAGCGTCGACGCCAGACATCGACGGCGTCGATGTCGTCGAGGCGGACCGAGAGGACGCGATACTGTGACTGAGAACCGGCGCGGCGCGGTGTCCCTGCATTTCCAGATCCGCCGTACACGACGGATCTGCGCTCCTTCCCTCGCGACCATCCCCCTCCGTAAGAAGCCGCGAGATCGTTTTTCACCGCGACCGAGACCGCGTCCGCCCACTATCGCGAGTACTTACTCCACATTCGCGTGACGCGTGTTCCCGGACCGGCCTGAAATTATTGGCTTGTGGCACGCGTAATAGTTGCACGCGCCGCACGTGATCCCGCGGCGATCCTCTCGGATGACGTAAAGGGGTAGCGATTCGGTCCATATAAGCCTAGACCATCTTCTGCCAGATATCTCTGCGATTTGTCACACAAGAAGAGTCTTTATGTAAATAATTCTCCGAATGGTAGACTTTTCGATCTTTAAGTTTTATTGTCAGAATATTAATTTATACATGATTTAATTACAACAAAAGCTTTAATATTGAAAATTTGAGAAAATAGAAAAATATGCCGGAGTAATATTTCTTTCACTTTAGATATTTTTTACTTGTTAACAATATATTATTAAGAAAAGCACTTTGGACTTGATCACGAGTCTTGCATTTTTAATTCGTCTCGCATGATAGATAATTGTTTATATCCATACGTAATCGCCAGTCATAAATAACACGCGATCTTCGAGAGCAACACATTGAGGAAGCTATAAACGGCAGAAAATTGCATTGTGAGAGTTATAACTTATAACTGTCTTCGAGCAATATACGTAAAAGAGGCCTCGTAAGATAGAATTCAGGATGTATTATGGGAAACCGTCACACCTTAATGTTAATCAATACTTGTGATACGATCAGCATAATATAGATGAATATCCTAGAATATTCTAAATCTGATTCGATTGTAATTTATCTCGAACAATATAAGACAACTCGTGAATATTTTCAATTTCACAATTAAAAAATACACATATGCGTAAATATATGACATTTTTTACTATAAAACTTCATATATATAACGATAATATTAAAATAATTTGTATGCAGTTTTTTAAGAGTTATTTATAAATTACACATGATAATATCTTTTCCATGAATATAATGTATCTTAATTACACCAATTACAACTCAAGGGTATCATCCAGGATGCGTCAATCAACTAGACTCTAGTTACTAGAGGATACTTTACACGCATTTATAGATTATCGTTTAAATTATACTCGTTTCATACATCAGACTTTTAGAATCAATTTACATAATTTTTTATTTGGAAAACCAGAAAAAGTTCCGACATGTGCTACTTTTATTAACATATTGCGTTAGATTCCCACAATATGCATCCTTGATACAACGTTCCCAAGACCTCGACGACAGTAGCCGGAAGACACGTTGCAACTTTATGTCATCTCGCATATTTGCGTCATCTTCGGGTCAGGCAACACCGTTCCGTAATCATCGTTCACATTACCCATAATCATCTGACGAAACAAATGTCGCCAACCTGACGTTCCTTTTAGTCACCGGAAGAATTTGTCATTTGCGTAAAAAATTGCCTCGTCTCTAATCTAATCGCCGCGTCACCAGCTCGACACACATGGTGACGTATGCCACATCTCTTCTTCAAAGAAGTAATGTACTTAGGATTGGGAATAATAGAATATTCATGTTATTATCTTATTTTGAAATATATGACATATAGAAAATGATTTAATAAATCTTTTAATTAAGTACGTGGAAAAGTTATAGATATTTATATTTACGAAAGTAACGTTAACATTTTTGTTTATAACAATGTGATATTATTAATTATTTTATTTTTAAATTTTAATGTTACATGTATTTATCGGATGGAATTTTAAAATTACTTGTCAAAAACAGAGGTCCTGCTTCTGCGTATACATCGCACATATCTATAAATTCAGTTCTTGTAATGTGCTTTTTCAGCTATAATTAATATCAAACGGATCATTCGGTCGAGAAAGCGTGTATAGCTTGCAAAAACAACTGTTTTTTGCCGGCGATATGTATAAGTAGATGTTATCGCGCGCGCGGTCGCGGGCGAGGGAGTCCCGCGATAGAGAGGTAAATGAAGTAAATGAAATGCTGTCTGCGAAGTTATCGTCTTCTCGAGTATCGCTGCGATCCGGATAAGTAATTTCCAGCGCAGCGTGAAATCCGGTTTTACTGCAGAGGCTTCGTTTCCTCGCGTTACAGTAAACGACATCGCGTTTCCACGGTAGAGATGCGGACAGCGTAAAATAAACAACGCGTCCAACGTTTCACGCTTTACAACGCCTTCGGCGCCCGTTACATTTATAATTTCATAAATAACGCGTGAAATCGAAAGTGCACAGATAGCATATCTCGCGCGCCAAGAAAACTCTAAAGTATCTAGAAGTAGTGTGTGGGATGTGCAAAGATGTAACACACAAGAGAAATAATCGTTACGTCAGTAAAGCTCATCGTTCTATCAAAAATTGTGCAACTCCATTTGTTCATTATATAATATTGCAAAATAGCAAGAAAGATTATTCGTTATAAGATGAAAGAAGATTATAACAAGAATATTTAAGATGACTTTTAATTCACATTGGGTTGAAAGAATGCCAAGGGAGGAACGTGCTCATCGAGCACGTTTCTCTCTTTCATCACCGACGAATCGAAAACTATACGCTTCTATGTATGTTCTCTATCACTTCTACTTCCTTCTTTTAAAAATGTCGTGCTGGCAGGACAGAGAGCCGCTGATTGTGAGAGCGACGACAAGATCGCTATCGCGATTGTCCGAGGCGCATGGGAATGTACCTCATTCGCGTCCCTTCGAAACAAAGGCTCGAAGAGAGAGACTGGTCTTTCGACCAGAACCTTTTCTTCCGTCAGGCAGTAAATTATTTTACACGAACATTGGACAATTTCAAATCAGAGACGGTAACGAAAAAGATATGCATGATTAAACGTTTTTAGACACATATAACTTTCATAAATTTCTATCAAATAAAGTCATTTTAAAATTAAAAGAGGAACTTAGCCTTGTTCCTAATATATGTATAATAATCTTGTTTCTTCTGTCTAATGTCAAACGGACTTTGATAGAACTGTTTTACATAGAAAATCAAGAAACCCCTGCAGGAAGGATGACTCCGAGCAAATTTGCGAAAAAGAGAAATCGACTCGATTTGAAACTGACGGGAAAGAAATTCGTAAGATGAAGTGAGTTATATCGAGATCATCTGCCACGCTCGTGGAATACACGGCGGACGAACCTGGGGCTCTGCCTTCCGTCTGACGCTCGACCGAGCCTTACCGCGTATTTTCTCCTTCGCTTGCCGCGCTTACGACGCGGCGCTTTCACTTTTACGAGAGGAGAGCAGAGGCGGCATGTCGAGTGGATAGGCGCCATCGTGCGTATGTGTGTGCGTAATGTGTTACAGCCGATCTTTGATAGCGAATTTTCGGAAGCTTGTTCTGGCGGTTCGAAATCAGTGGCGTAACACATACCTACGTGTTATGTAGATTGCGACAGCAATCCGTATGTCTCTTTGTAATAGATCCATGTGTAGAGATTAAGAAGGAGCTAACAAAAGTCTATTTTTTAATTATATTTAGAGAATTATATAATGGGCTTCTGCATTACGTCTCAACAAACGTATTGTAATCAATATTTTCTTATGTATTAAATATTAAAATTATTTTGATAAATATAAATTATTTTGCTTTGTCCCGTTTCATATTCTCCATCGAGAAATATCACGTGTCTCATCGTTAAACAATATCTATAAAAAAATATTGATTTTCTCACGAAAATATGAATTTTCTATCGTATCTCCTACGCGTAACGCAATCGAGCATTAGTGTAATAACTGGTAAATGAGAATTACATGATTAACAATTAGGAAAATTGCGTATCGCACACGCGATAAAACCGGGTGCGAAGTGCGCGATGTATCGCGTACAAATGAATAGTTTTGCACTCCCGCACGCGACGCAATGATTCGCACAAAGGAGCGTCGTCGCAAAATTAAGTTCTCACGGTCGGCATATGTAGACTTACGTTCCGGGAAATTGATAAAATCGCATACTCGTATGATCTCGATGCGTATGCGTATGCGTTTCCTCGTTTTGTATCTTGTTTTATTTATCTTATCGAACATTGCTATTACGTAGATCTTCAGGTAATATTCTAATAAAATAAAAATACTTAAACTGATGTAATTATTCGGTATTAATCAAGTTTATTACGTATATAATGACACACTCGCGTGTATAATTTTCATAAGTTGACACTGTTTAGTGTTTATTTCGTTAAGTATCGCTAAATTACCATTATTTGCTCATAATTAATTTCCAACTGATAAAATAATATAAATTTATAAGATTATTATTAAATGCTAGTAGCAATGTCTTTTTTATCCAAGTAAAATTTAATTTTTAAGAAACACGGATCTTTGAAAATACACATTATTATAAAAATAAAATTCTATAAAGAGTCGTTCTAAAACAAGATTTTTAATTTTTTTATCGAAGAAAGGGAAGTTGTAGCAGCAAATTTTCAAAATTGCAATGGAATTTAAAAAAGAAATATTGCATTATTGAACGGACACGACATCAGTACAGAAATATAAAGGCTTGAGAGATATGCGTTATCATTCAGGTGGAAAATGACATTAAACTTTCAAAAGCACATTAAAGCATATTATCGATAGCAGGCTTGCTATCAAGGAAAGCAGAAAACTCACCACAAGCGGCAGGACAGAGGCGAGTCCTCGCCGCATTCTGATCCGGAGATTTCAACGACAAAGGAAAAGAGACGGACTGGGAACCAATCGATCGAGCTCCAAATTTCGCGTCGAAACTGGAAGATCGCGGGCGATCTTGTCGCGCTTAATCGTGTCCGTTTACTGATCGAAACGAAGCCTACCAAGCCGAAGCCGGATCGCACTCGCGGCCTACACGTAAAGCAAGCCAAGGCTCCGTAGTTGGCAGGGCAGACCGAGACCCACGCAATTTTCCTTTACGGTGGTCTGTTCGACCGTGTGTCGTACACCAGCGATTTTGATAGATAAACAATCGAACGCTGATTGGGCGCTCAGTATTTATTCTCTAAATACGTGCACGACGGAATTGCAATAAAATCCGAATTTTGCGAAGTGTTCTCTTAAAATTCACAAAATATTATATTTGAGATATAAGTTTGCGCCACGATGCTGATGCAAGCAATGACGCGAGTGATCAGCAATTCAAAGGAATCGGCATATTAGAAATTGTTTTATATGTGGTACGTGAAGTGACACATTTTTTTATTTCCTTGAAATATTTTTAAATAATTAAAAAAAATTGATATCTATGTTATAATTAAAACAATCTAGTCATAACAGTCACAGTACTTGCATAAATTATCACTGAAATTATGAAGTAAATATACTGTAATATTTAAATTCTTTATTTAAAATAATATATTTTTAAATTATTATTTATCTTCTATTAAAATAGCAACAATGTGAATTTTGTGAGTCAGCAAAATTATAGATGCACGCATCTTTGTCACATTTTGGATAATAATAATGAAACGATATATGTTACGTTATTAGAGTGTCTCAGAAAGTTGCAAACTAGCAGAGAATTTTCCCACGACGAATTTTGAATTCCAGCACCGCGTCGTGCAAGGAACGCGATTTCCGCGACGCCTAAATACGATCCTTTGTCTCGCATTTTTCATCGGCTCCAAAGTGTGGAAACTTGAAATCGCATTTAATCGGCGTTGATTAACAAGAATGCATTCTCAGCGTCTGAATAGTAACAGCGTGAAATTTTGCGAAACGCCGGAAATATTTCTTGCACACGCATGACAGTGAAATTGCAGAGCGGGAAAACGTAGCGTAATGATCGCCTTCGTGATCGCTCTACGTGAACGCGAGGCGGCGAACATTACTAAACATGTGTCTTTAAGCGCCAATCGATGACCATGCCTGGAATATTTTCAAGAGAATCAAGGATATATTTTTTAAGATTCCTTCCTGTATGACTCAGGTTGTTAGACGAATCGATGACCAACGAAAAATAAAAGACAGTAACAGATTTTTTGTTAAAGGCAACTTTATCTTTTTTATTGTAAATATTTTTTAGGCTATTGCTTTCTCCTCATTACACAAATTTCTTTAGTTTAGAAAACTTTAGAATAAACCAAGAACATTATGCCGTTATCTGTCGCATTGCAAACTTAAAAAAGAATGACGATAGAATGCGAATGTGTAGAGACACACCACTATCTTCTTCTTCTATATCACACGTGTGAAAATGTTGCTAAAGTGTGTGACATACTGTGGGAATTCAGTAATTTCGGCGATAATTATGCAAATGGGCTCGTACTGTGATTGTTATGGTTGGATAGCGGAATAATGTTCCATGGCAAACCGCCTACTTGTCAGATGGAACTAGATCTGGCATGCCTTCCACGACAAGCATGACGTAATTGCTGGACTTAAAATTTCGCGCCGTTACCGCAC
Organism: Temnothorax curvispinosus; assembly: GCF_003070985.1. Classification (NCBI taxonomy): domain Eukaryota; kingdom Metazoa; phylum Arthropoda; class Insecta; order Hymenoptera; family Formicidae; genus Temnothorax; species Temnothorax curvispinosus. Next base: position 930,808 of record NW_020216437.1, on the reverse strand, counting down.
AGAATGCTATGTCAGATAAAGCGATGTGGGCGCGTTAATTTTTTTCTCGTCCTCGAAGACGCCTGCATATCCTTGTAGCCGGACATTCACCTGGGATCGTTGACCAGACAAAATCGAAAATTTAAAAAGATCGCAACCGATGACTCGAACAGAGATCCTTTTTTATATCTTTATTCTCCATAAACGACATTCACAGCGCAAATTCTCAATCGATTTTTACGAGATTCAAATAGATAATGCTGCAAATTATAAAATACTTGAGAATTCATGGAGACTCACTGCATATTTACTTATCTTATTTCTTAATACGATAATGATACAATAAATGTCTCAATGAATTTTTTCTACGTAAAGTTAATTAAGTTCTTTGGCTAAAAACAATTTTTTCTTTGATATCTAAAAAGTTATTGTTCGTTTCGGAGAGAACGCTAATATAAATACAGGATGAAAAGCCATCAACTGCTATTTCAATCTCGCACAAAAAGATCCGTTTAAAATATCTTCATTCAATAAGTCAATCATTACAACATCTATTTCCACAAAAAGCTATCGCCCGCTCGACTGAACACAAACGCGGCGCAACCTCTTCGCAGACACTGTCATACGGAATGAAGAGCTTTGCCAGTAATATCTCCTAATAAAAAAATGTATTGTCTGATTTTACGCGCGTCATCTTGCTAGAAAAGAAGCTCCGAGAATAAATAATCAAAGAGAATATATAGATATAGATATATAAGAGAAAGAAAGAGAGAGAAAGAGAACACAGCAGAAAGGTGATACAGCAAAAAGAAAACAGTACAGATCCAATTCATAATGAAATAGATTAATCCTTTGATAGACGAAGCTTTTAAAATCAAGAATTATAAATAATATCCTATTATAGTGTTCCATATATATTTTATAGTTATATCTTATCACACACACACATATATTAAACGATTTTATAATAGGCACCATGGACGCATGTTAAGGCTTTTGATACTCTCATTGCTCCTGTTAGCAGAGGTGGGCCTCGATGAAACCGGTGATTGCATCATCGTTACTTCATGCTACTCTTTCAAGCATCGCGCTACTCAATGCCGGGTTGCCTTCACTTTGGCCTTGCTCGCTTTTCACGTTTACCTAGACCCCCGTATCATTGAAGCAGACCTCGTAATTATACGCATACCCACGTATCTTTTTAATAATTAGACTTATACTCATGGCTAACAAAACAGTCTCATCCATTCTTTTAAATTGTGCATCAAGAATTAATTTGCAATCGGAGCAGTCATACGTTTACGTGACTTGATGCCCTTCGTTTCTAGCGACGCGATATAATTAGCAAAACGCGTAGTACGACAGAGTTTCTACGTAGATGTATATAAAGGCGATGTATAAAAATTGATAATATTTTTTATTTCTTTTCGAGAAAGTAATGATAAAGGAAAATTTATAGACTTGGAAGGTACATTAATACTTTTATGCCATCTATACTTTTAGAAATAATATACATTTAGAAAGCGACGTGGATGTGAATTGCCTGTCTCTCAATAATAATAGATTCCAAAAGTTTCAGGTAATAGATAATGCATTTTCTGCACCGATGCCGCGATGGAATCTTAATAACTCTGGTTCGATAGTCAATGTTACTTGTGTCGATTGATACGTGAGTAGCCTGTCTAATGGAAGCCAGGTTTCGTCATGTACGAAAATAACTCGATGATTAGTGTATTTGTCCGATGCAAGCTACTTTAGAACATGCGTATCTTAAATAACGCGCGACACATCACGCGTATATTATATTATTAGACGCTTCCTGATGTGTTGCATCATCACAAGACATTCGAGTGTCAATGTTAAAGCGATTTCGCACTTATTGTTAGCTGCATAGCGTACATTACCAGTTTTTCCGTCGATAGTCGATACGCTTGCACATCGATGGTGGATGTTTCCGCCCGTCACCGACCTCTTTTAGGAGAAAGTATAAAATCACGATTATCCTGTGCATGGTCTCCCACGAACATTAATCATGGCGTTCTGTTTAAAAACGACGGCATCAGATTTATATTGTCAATCATAATCATGGAAATCGTGGCCTAAATCTAAGCAATATACGATTATAAACAAATAACAAGACTAAAAATCATTGAATTGAACATTTACTTGTAGAAAGTATTCTCAAAAAAAAACTTATAAATAATATAAAACATTTATGTTTAATTATAATTAACGTAAAAATAATAATTAATCAATACGAAAGTCTCTCTTTATAGTTATTTATTTTCTCATTTGCAATAACCAATGTACATTCAAATTTTATCTCTATTTCACCGAACTCGTTTTATTCGCCTATCCAACGTATGTACAATATATGCAACATGGATTTTACGAAAACAAGTGCAGCAGAAATAGAACTACATAATAAAAAAAGATAATGTTATCAGTCTACATGTCAATCTAACCTCTATACACAAAAAGGTTAGATTGACATGTAGACTGTGTGTGCTTGCGACTCGCGTTCTGCGTCTTATGAAGATAGGCCTTAAAGTTAAAACATCCTTATCAAATCCACTTTATTCTATGCAGAAATTCTTTTGCGCGCGCAATGGAACTAAACTCTCAATCATGCAGTGATTCAGTGCTGTACTGTGCAGCTATATCTTATGGATCTCTCAACCATAATAGTTGTGCTGCAGACCACATAAGAGGGATAGCAATAATCCTTTGGTTGAGGCAACCATATACGAGGGTATTATAACCGAATGTTACGTACCGTAAGAACTACGGTTATGACAACTGTATAAATGGGCATATCTTAACAGCTACATTCAATGTAATATCAATTTAACTTGAATTCACATACATTTCTCTTTTAATCATAGAGAACATTGTTGTAACAACCGTAACAATTTTCTCCGTGTATAATTGCAAATGTAATAGTTGTAACAATTGTGACTGCTTTAACATAAATTCTTATTTTAACTATGCACAAATTCTTACGTCAGCTAATAATTATTGATGGAAATACACTTTTTTTTACAAATGGGAAGCAATTAATTGCCGATAAGCACGGATGTTTATCAGTTCATGAGCTGTGATAATCACCATTGTGTGCAGTTCTTTTAAGATATTATATTATAACGTCTTTCTTAAATGTATTATTGAAAACTGTAAAATATTTACAGATGCCTGTTGGATAAAGGAGATCTAAATAAAGATTAAAACTGTTATTCTGAAATTAATCGTAAATATTATATTTAAATAAAATACAAGAAGATAGTCCAATTATCTTATATTAAATTAGAACATTAGCACCATTTAGTAATATATAATATATAAATCTAATCGTAGTAATATATAACATACATAAAGTATTAATTTAATTACTAACTAACTTTTTACTTTTTACCATAATGATCTTTATAGGTAATCGGTAATTAAATGCAACAGAATCGCTGTTAGAAGTAATTGTGTACCAAAATAATTTAAAGTCTGGAGAAATTTATTTTGTAAATGAGCTTGTAATAAGTTTAATAGCCCTGTTTCTTGGTCAAATATAATGTTGAAATAATATATCTCAAAATAAATTATCCGTAACATATTTTATAAGTCATCGAGTGTTTATCGAATTATATAGCTAAGAGTTTCTGTTAAAAAATAATTTAAACTAACAGCTAAGTTGCAAGAGTTTTACACATATATGTTTTACTCTTGATACATTGTTATCTTATTGCAATTTAATTTTAAATATACAACACATTATAAGTAATTGTTTTGGACATTTAATGTTTAAAGTGTTTTTTTTTGTTATTATTATTATTCTCTTTTTTAGCAGTGACAATCGCATAGTATCTCAAAAAGAGACACATGTAACATGTTACATTAATTTGACATCTTATTTTGTTAAAATATAGTAGGAACATTTATGCATCTTTATTAGATCTAATTTATATTTGTGAAAATTATTTATATTCTATCGTTATTCTTTGTATCTTTATACGTCACATATTGTAAACATCTGCCTAATGCGGCAGAAAAATCATGTGTGTTACCCATGACAATCCATTCAAAGAAATATTATTTATCAAGTTGGAGCGAGACAGTTTCCAAAAATGCAGAAAAGTCTTCATTTAATTCTAATTGTAGAAGTTGGCAAGTGTAATTCCATAATTTTTTGGCTTCTTGGTCATTCCTTGCAATCGATTTTGGATTGGTAACACGGCATTCTCTATAAAAAGCATAAATTGAATGGAATTATATGGCATATTTATTTAAAAAATATATATAAATTTTGGCTTTTTGGTCATTCCTTGCAATCGATTTTGGATTGGTAACACGGCATTCTCTATGAAAAGCATAAATTGAATGGAATTATATGGCATTTTTATTTTTAAAAAATATATAAATTTTATGTAAGGCCAATACAAATCTAAGGCGCGGATGTACGTATAATTAAAAATTCAATGTTTTTTTTCACTTATGTGTAATTTAACTATTCATGCGTACAGTTCTTTATCTACTATACGGTTTTTATCTCTATCAATGTTTCCATTAGTCGACAATTTTAATTAAATTCTCAATCAGTTTTAAATTAAAAGTTTAATCATCGACATTGGTATCGAGACATCAAATAGAGAAATCTACTACGAATAAATTGCATGCAACGTGAAAAAAAAACATTGAAATTTTTATCACTTATACATTCGCGCCTTAATCTCGCATTTTATATTATAAATTTAGAGTTTATTAAATTATATTTATTGATATGGTTTATAAAAAAAATGTTTGCTATCATATATAGCTTGCCCTTACGAGTAATAGAGACCAGTCTCATTAGCTGTCTTTTCATCAACCGCACAGTATATTGTTGTTTGAGCTCCTTGTTCCGGATTTTTAATAAATGGGCGCATAATATATTGAACAAAAAACGTTGCACCCGGAATTATCGTCCTATTATAGTTTCGACTCAATTCGGTTCTTATGACACCAGGATGTAAAGAATATACGTTTATTCCACTAATTTTCGCCTCTGAAATCAAATTTATATAAAAAATGGTTAGGTTGCCTGATAATCAAGCATTTACAATATAATGAATAATAATAACTAATCTAAAAAATTCTTATTAATTTATAATTGATATTTTTTATTTACTTTCCTAGACGTAATAAACTCTAATTAAATATACTATTTAATTATCTTTCAAGATAATTTCAATCCGTCAAGAGAATTAATATCTAATTATCTATTAATATCAAATTTATATTTTTTACGAATATAGAAAATGGACTAAATAAGAACCAGGCGCGGTAAATAATGCGCGAAAGTTTCATTTTTATTTTATTTTACATATCTTATTCCAACCTTAACTTCGCGCCGACTAAAATCTGTCAGACTTGAAACACACACAGCTCCGGTTGGAGTAGTAAAATCCCCCCCCCTACATCTAATTAAATCGAATCGATTCAATCGAATCGATTTAATTAGGTGTAAGGGGGGGGGGATTTCAAATCTGACAAATTTAGTCGACGCGAAGTCAAGGTTGGAAGATATGTAAAATAGAAATATACACAGTAAAAAATAAAATGTTAATCGTAACATTTTTCAAATGTCCCAGAAAGTCCACTCTAAATTTTGAGTTAAAATAACTCATTCATTGTGTGTTACTTGTTGACAAATTAGAAATGTTAATTTATTGACACTATATTTTACATTTATATTTGTTTTTTTAACTTTAAGTATAATGTAAAAATAACTTGTAAAAAATGTCGATATAACATATTTGAATAAACGATAGTTATTTCAACTTAAGAGAAATGTTGTTTTGAACATTTGATTGTAGTAAATTTGATTATTTTGTATGTCAAAGTTTACAATTATTTGAAGATTTACTTTAACTTTTGTTTATGTTAAAATAACTTTAAGGCGTGTTGATTTTTTGAAATAATTATGTTAAAATAACTCAAAATAATATTCAATTTCTAAATGACATACATAAAGTGTTAAGTTATCACGTTGACATTAATATAACACATGAAAATGTTACGAAAATAATAACATAGCTGTTGTTTGTTAATTTTACATTGAAAGTCAAATCTTGGTAACACAAGAAAATTTTAACATTTGGACGCACGATTTTTTACTGTTTAAATAAACACCTTCACACGGAATGAAGAAAGTTCGAGGTCCGAACCTGGGCCGCGAGTAGGATTATCCTCCAGTCTAGAACGGGCATGTGAAGGTGTTTATTTCTATTTCCATTTTACATATCTTCCAACCTTAACTGTATTAAAACTTTCGCACATTATTTACCGCGCCTGGTTCTTAGTTAGCCCGTTTTCTATATTCGTGCGGTTTTCTATTGGAACCTATACTTCGAATTTTATATTTTTTAGATGACAACTGTATATAGATAATTGTTATGTAATAAATGTAGTATTTTTTATAAGCCATTTCTTTTAGTTTTAATTCTTTTATACATACAATTTTTATTTTTCTTACCTTCCAATCGATGTGCAAGTTCCTTCGTAAATAATATGTTCGCCAGTTTGCTTTGCATATATGCCTTCCAAGGACGAATGTACGAATATGATTTTTCCAGATTTATATCATCGTAATGTATTTGGCCAACTGCAATAGATATTATTTAATGACTAATTAGTATTTGATTACATTTACCATTTAATAATTTGATATATATTATACTAATTATGTATATTATTATATAATTACATATTAATAATACAACAATAGAGTGTAATATATTAATTAGATAATTTTCAAACAGTTTTTATATTATTGTACACAGAGAGTTTTCAAAATTCTAATTAATTCTTTATAAATAAATATTTTACTGCATATTCTACTAGCATTGCAAACGCGATCGATCTCAATCACGTAAAAAATACAAAATTCTTACAACAATAATATAATAATATATAATACATTTAATAATCTTTTTCTTTTTATTTCTTACATCTAATTTCTCTGTTTTACTTTTTACGTACATATGTGAGCAAGTGATGATACGTTGACTATTCTGCAGCCAGGACCGGACGATTGCATTTTCGGTAATAATAACAACGTCAAGAGGAAATGTCCAAGATAATTCGATTGCAGCTGTATCTCGAATCCATCCTCAGTTATCTCGTACGGAGTGAACATCATACCGGCATTATTTACTAATATATGAATGGCCGATTCCTCTCTCAATAACATTTTAGCGCATTTTCTTACGCTTTTAAAGCTAGAGAGATCCAGCTGATAAATCGCAAGATTGCCTAGCTTATTTTTGCCTTCCAATAGTTTACTAGGAGCGCTGAATGTTAAGAAGCACAATGATTACTGTATTTAATTTCCTTTCGATACAGTCTATAATATACTGTTGTAACATTTAAAAATGTATTATATTAACCCTCCGTCTGTATACGTGGGTCTACGGCGTCCGAGCCAAAATTATATCTGCAATTGTAAAACTTGCAAGCCTGCCAAAAAGTATTGAATAAACGATGTTTATCAAAATAATTATAAAATCGTCAACTACAATGTAGACAGACGTTTTGAAGTTTTTCAGATTATTCTTTTAAATACAATAAAGTAAAGAAAAATAGCGTCAAATGTGACAGACTCACGTATACACTCCAAGGGTGTAAAAAACTTGTATACAGACGGATTAATATAAGTATTATACTAAAGAAAATATATTAATATTAATACAAACAGGTAATTATGCATATTAGTTCCGACCTTACAGATTTCACCTTTGACTTTACGTATATTGTCAAGAACACGATCCTGAGTAACGCGCAAAACTCGACGGCTTTTTATTAAAAAAGTTATTAACAAAAGAAATTTGAAATTATAATCATTAATATGTTCGCAATATTTCTTTTTTTTAATCAGTCAAATTTATTCTTAAACAAACAAAAAAGTTTTTAATCTCTTGCACTAGTGTTTTATTCACAAGCATACATGCCCAAATCGTCCAAATCAATTAACAGCAAACATTTACTTTGAAATTATTTCTATAAAAATTTTAGACAAATTGCGTGCAATTAGTGCATATACAGTGTATATACATAAGACTTATAAGAGTTTGCAATAAACGCACTTATTTGCATATGATATAATACAGAGTAGCTCAAACAGTTTTTTGTAATTGTATTTTGCAACCAATGGTTTGTATTCATACTGTTCATAGTTCGTTTTTATTTCATGACGGTCTTATATAATGTCTTAAGATGCTAAGACGGTTCTGTGATTGGTTTATAATATCTTAAGATTGTGGTTAAAGCGGTATTTAAATAGAAGATCGGGCTATGAATGCAGACTTGTTTTTCATGTCTGAGACCGATTTTTTGTACGCCACGCGCTTGCTACTAAGTAATAATTTGCATAGTAATAGTTGCATAGTAGTTATGCAACATACGATGTGCTACGCGTGTTATTCCAGGGTAAAAATGGAACTTGCCAACTTTAATTATAACTATTTGTGATAACATAATATATTGTGTATAATGCAAACACAAATATTATCAAGTGCAAAACAATGTTATCAAGCTCAACATGATAAAAATTTAAAATTAGTTACATGACATCTAATCTTTCCAACTCACTTTAAAATATGTTGAGATTTCCGTGATAAAATAAACGTAACATTAGAAAATGGATTAGCATCGCCGAAAAGACGCAACAATAAAATTTAATAATTTTAAGTTTTATACATGTCGAAGTAAGTTTTGTGTAACACATTAATGCATGCAAGCTTAGTATAAATATTGCAATTTTGTATATTTACCTCGGAAATGGATTACGCTTTATATCTTCAATCGCGGCATTTGCTTTCTCAACGTTTCGACAGGCCAAGATCACTCTCGCGCCTAAATGGAAAATTGATATCTATATAATTATTTGTATTATGTAATTATTTAAATGCTCTTATATTATTTATTTATAAACAGAGAAAAAGAATATTCTTGATTTGATACAAAACAATCTATATCTTCTTATATAAGACTTTTTTTTCCATTTTTTATCTCAAATGACTTCATTCAATCAAGGTTTATTCTTCGTTTAACGCAATACAAACTATATCTTCTTATATAAGACTTCTTATTTCCATTTTTTATTTCAAATGACTTCATTCAACCAAGTTTTCTTCGTTTAACGCAATATAATCTCATTTCAAGATGAATATTCTTTTTCTCTGTGAACAATGT